>NC_134120.1:24567500-24807500 GCF_040939455.1 Microcebus murinus
TGGGCCCCCATCAAGGCATGGGCAATGTCGTGACCCTTTCTGGGGGCTGCAAGGGAGAGAACCCATTTCCTTCCCTTTCCTGCTTCCAGGGGCCTCTCTCCAGGCCTTGCACACAACACCCTATCTTACCGAACCAGAGTGTGTGTTGAGTCTTCTCACACTGTCACCTCTCTCTCACCACAGCCTGGAAAGGTCCTTGCTTTTAAGGACTCACGTGATTGTGTTGGGCCCACCCGCATGTTCCAAGATAATCTCTCCATCTCACAATCCTAAAATGTTCATCACATCTACAGAGACCCTTTTGCCATATAAAGTAACATATTTGCAAGTTCTCAGGGATTAAGATGTGGACATCTTGGGGGGGGGCATGATTCTGCCCCCCACAAGGTAGAACTGCTAGACTGGACTGGACTGGATTGGGTAGGAGGGAAAGAGAGGAATCAAGGATGACGGCCAGGCTTCTTACCTGAGCCACGGAGTGAGGGTGGCGCCAACACTCAGGACAGCAAGCGCCCTGGGAGAAGAGGGCTGGAGTGGGTGGGGAGCGCAGGGACTCACAGCTCTGCTCAAGATGCAGTTAGTTAGGGTCGGCGCAGGCCAGAGCAATGGGGAGAGCCTCACGTCGTGCCCAGGGGAAGAGAGGCGCACAAGCAAAGACAGGGCCTGAGAGCAGCACTTGCGTGGGTTGCCATGCTTGCCTCCCGGTGCATGAGCACTGAGCCCCTCATGGTCACCAGGCGCTGGAGGTATAAATACCTCCACAAATAAAAGATGTTCCAGAAGGGGATGGAAGGCCAGATGGGGAAATGGCTGGACAGACAGGCTGGGGTCTCCTTTACAAAGCCTCACGTGCTAGGCCACCAGGTGTGTGCGTGCTACAGGAAACACGGGCAGCCATTGCAGGGCCTGAGCAGGCAAATGCCACAATGCAGAAAAAGGACCTAAGAAGAGTTGACAGGGCAGCCACCACACAGGTGCCAAACTGGCCAGTGTGGGCACCCGTAAGGAAGCTGCAGCCATGGGCAATGTGGCTCCAGCCCAGCCGGGACTCCTGGCCAGGGCCTGCCTCCGCCCTGCGCCTGGCGTGGCTGGAGGGAGGTGCACTGGGCACCGCAGGAGGGGGAGGTGTGGGAGGAAGGGGAGAGGCGTCTCTTCCTCTTTCTGAACTGCCGCTCTTAAATCAAACAATTCAATCCAGGTGGAAGAGGCTTGGCAGCTGGGAGGGGAGAAGAAGGAGAAGCAGACGATAAAAAAAAAATCAATAACACTTCCCCATAAAATAAATTGAGATTTGTGGAATTCACTTCCACTTGACATCAAAGATGCCGATTTGGTGAATTCGTTTAAGGCCGAATTGAAAACGTGTCGTTTTAATCCAGGTCCCCAAGCTGCCCCAGGCTCCGTGGCAAGGGCCCTGGGGACTGGGTTTACTGCAGCTCCCGATGCTTATTTGGGGCCGATTGATCTCCGTGGCTCTGGAGAAGCTGTGCTTGGGATGGCAGGAGAGGTGGTAGGTCCCCACCCCCTCCCCAGGGCCAGGGTTCCTCTAGCTCAGATGCCCCCAGGAACCACCCACTGACGTGGTCATGTCTGGCCTCCTGCGAAGTGGCTTCAAGAAGCAGATGCAAGACTGGCTGGTTGGGACCTTGGGCACCTCGCCTGGTACAGCTCTTTCAACCTCAGCTGGTCGTAAAGCTTCCTCCTGTAAATGAAAGTGTGATGAAATAGAAGACAGGGTCATGGGCAGACAGGTTCTGGACCCCCTCCCTCAGGGTGTGAGCCTGATGGGAATGGGAGAGTGAGGGCAGAGGGCCACCAAATATTAAGAAAACAAGGCAAATGCAAGACAAATGATCTTTGGCCCAGGCCTCAAAGAAAAGAAGAGAGGTCTAAAATATGTTGGGTCGGGAGCCAAGGTACATCTTAATTAATGTAAGACTCAGCCCCGTTTTGGGGACTTCCCTCAGCCCAAGGAATGGAAACAGGGGCAGGACAGTGTGCAGGCTGGTGAGGTGGGGCGATTCCAACATCAGGCTTGGAAGAAATCATCCTTGGCGAGAGGGGAGTGGCCAGGCTTGTGTCAGTGTGGCTAGGGCAGCTCAGAGTGTGGGCAGACTGCGTGGTCCCACGGTACAGAGCGGTGTTACCAGCCAAATATCTCAATGAGCATGTCCAGGTGTATGACCTCAGGCACCTGAACCTCTCTGTACCTCAGTTTCCTTACCTGTAAAGAGAGAAAGGGCAATAGTGATCTTACTACAGAGGATTGGCCAGGATCCTTCCATGAGAAAGTGTAAAACACTTAGCATGGTGCTTGGCAGATTGTCAACACTAAGAAATGTCACTATTGTGATGATTTACAATGACCAGTTGGGGGACTGTGAGCAAGCCATTGAACTCTCACCCGGGTCTTGATGTCCTCTTCTGTGAAGTGAAGCAATGCAGTCCATGTCAGCTGGGGTCCTTCTTCTCACCTGAGTGACCGCAAAGGCCACTCAACCCAGGGCTTCCAGCTCAGCAGCTTCCAGCCCCAAACCTCTGGAACCTTAGGCGGAGACACTGGGCATCTGGAAGAGTCCCAATTGAGTCAGCCCAGAGAGGGGGCAGCACTGGTAAAGCAAGACCAATTCCATGGTCACAGCCACCCAGAGCCAACTCGGGCTTGCTGAGCCCAGGCTTTGGGCTTTGAGACCTGAGCTTGATTTGACCTCCTCAAATTGAATGTTCACTTTAGCCTAGATTTGCAAAGCAATTTGTTAATGCTTCTGTGCAAGGGCTGTTTTCTCTAGGGTTTTAAAGAAAAAACTCATTTCAATGTAAAATTCACAGCACCAAATTGAAATATATTCTGAGCAGAGTGAGCGGTTCAGGATTTCCAGGCCCCTGCGATCAGCAGCACGTCACATTGTAATTACACCTTTCTTTGTGCGTCAGCTGCAGGCCTGGCGAGGAAAATAGGAGATAATGCTGACCCTTTTGAGAAGAGAAAGGACTTTTGTGACTGTTCCTTTTCAGAGAGAGCTCTTCCGAGATGATAGGGGAGAGGGACACCTGAATCAATCTATCAAAGGGAACAAAACCATTAGTATCTTCAGCCTCCTCAGCCAAGATCGGCTCCACTCTACTGTTTCTGGAGTTTAACTCTTATTTCTGCAAATGCATTGGAAGGAAAAAAATGAAGCATTTTCTTTCTGGCATATCTTGGTTCATTTTGCTCAAAGATGATCCCTAGCATTTCCCTCCTGGACACATATACACGTGTGCACACACATATGTACACATACATGCACATGTACACACCACAGATGTGCACAAAAAACACATGATCATACACATAGGCACATGCATTCACACTAACACATGCCACACATAAACATATATACATAAGCATGAAACACACACCGTACTTCATGAGGTTAATGACACATGTACATACACTTCCCTGTGTTTTAAAAATAACACTAGCAGACCCCTAATTGGATCATAGTTCCCAAAACAGAGAAATTTGGATAAGGCCTGGTTTAGATGACACTGAAAAATTCTTGTTAATTTTCTTGGGCACGATAATGATCTCATGATTAACTAGGAGAATATCTTCATTTTTAGGAGATAATAGGCTAAAGTATTTAGCGATACTGTGTCCACATGTCTGCAACTTATTTTCAAATGATTATGAGAGAGGGAGAGAAAGAGAGAAAATAAATGTGCTAACCCATTAACAATTGCAAATCAAAATTAGTGAGAAAATTTCCAAATCCAGTTGTTAATTTCTGTAAAACCTGCCTTTTATATCCCCGTGTATGCTGATTGCATAAGGACCTCCAATTTTGATAACCCATACACAGATCTAATTTTGTAAGCAAGCATCAGGAGTTTTTGCAGTGCCTGGAAAACACAGAGGATCTGAAAGGGTAGGAAACAATGAGCACAGAAGATTTTCTTGGGTCAAGTGAAAATCTGCAGCTCTCGTATCTTAATCTTGGTTAACACGTCTTCTAGTCTTTTATAGTATTTACTGTAGGTGTTGTACCTCCAACTACTCAAACTAATGAGCTTCTCCAATTAGTATTAGTAGAATAGCAATAAGATCTGTAGAGTATGGACTCAACTTTATAGGCAAAAGGAAGGAATGTGAATGTCATTTGGCAATTGAGCCTGGGCTAATGTTCAGGTAGTCAGAGATTGTGGGCCCTTTGCCTTCTATTTAAAGACAATTGTCAGGCCGGGCACAGTGGCTCATGCCTGTAATCCTAGTACTCTGGGAGGCTGAGGCGGGAGGATCGCTCAAGATCAGGAGTTCAAGACCAGCCTGAGCAAGAGTGAGACACTGCCTCTGTAAAAAAAAAATAAAATAAAGACAGTTATCAGCTACAAGTCGTGAACAAAACACACGTGATAAAACCTGCCCCTTGCTCCCACATTAGAATCCTCATAATAAGGCATCTTCACTTCCTTCTCAGTCCTTAACAGCAATAACAGCTGACAGTTATGGAGGGCTCACCATGTGCCAGGCATTTTCTAAGTGCTTTACATGAATAGCTTATTTAACCCTATGGCATATGCACAATTATTACCCCATTTCACAGATGAGGAAACTGAGGCAAGGTGAATGACAGAAAGCAAAGACAGACTGTGTGCCTAGGCAGACTGACCCCAGAGTCTGTGATCTTTGATAAGAGGCAAGGCCCCTGCCAAAGATGTCCCTCTGAGGTCGGCCACCTCCCTCCAGCGGGCCCCCAAGGACAGGTTTTTGGCTACAGCGTTTTGGAACATTTTCTGGAGCTGGTCTTTGTTACAGTAGTGCCTCCATTAACTGAGTGGGAAACCAGGCCAGTGACACCTTGCTTGGTCACAACCTCAGGGCTATAATAAAGGCTACTCACTCCCTGGCATCCAGGCCTTTCTCTGCTGGTCCTGATCCATCGTTCTGGTTCCCCCTCCACCCAACACGCACCTGTGTTCCAGCCTCAGGAGCCCCTGCATCTGTGCAGAGCAGCTACCCATGGGGTTATTCATGCTACTTCCCCCACTTAGAATGTCCTTCCTGTCCCATGCCTGAAAAAAAGAAGTCGGAATAGGCCCTCAGGGACAAGGTCAAATCAGATCACCTCCCCTCCTGTGTTTGCCAGAGAGAATTCCATGTTCCCACCCCGCGGTCATGGAGAAACTGTTGCTGGTTACCTTCTGGCCTTCTTTCTTACCCCTGCCTTCTCTGGACAGAACGCTATTTTCTTCCACTCTTTGCCCATGTGACTTGCAGGTAGTCCTGGTAATGACACTCCCCTTGGCTAGAAGCTGGTGCATGGACACGAGCAGGACCCTACGTACCCACATCAGGCCAATGAGCTTGGGGACTTCTGAGGAAGGTTCCTCCAATGATAAACAAAAGCTCCCTGCAGGCAGCGAAGTGCCTGCATCTTCCCTGGATGTTGCCAGTGATGCCTGGAACTGCCATAGCTGGTCTGCAGCCAGGCCGAAGACAAAACCCCTGGCACACCCTCGGGAATGGAGAGCTGAGCACAAAGCATAAAAACAGATCCGCACTGTGCATGGAGCTGCCGGACCTCAGGACTTCCTGCTATGGGAGATTATAAATCCCCCGTTTGAGCTGAGTTTTATGTTACTTGCAATCAGAAGTATCTTGACTGATAAGATCCACTTCCTTTGGTATTTACCACGTTGGATTACAGTCTGTTGCATGGAATTTCTCTTCCTGCTTTTATCCTCTCTAGCCTAATTCTGCTCCCTGAGGACAGATATCTTGTCTTATTTATCCTGTGCTTTTAGAATCCAGTTCCGTGACTGCACAGTGTAAAAGGGAGCTTGTTAACTGGAGTGTTGATGCATCCTAGAGCCTCCTGGGTGACTTCCCCTGAGAAATTATCCTAAGGGATTTATCCATCTCACATCCTTTTTAGAATAAGGTGGGGTATAAATATGCCAGTTGCAAGAAAGGAAGGAAGGAAGGGAGAAGAGAGGCTAAATTAAATGTATCTATTAAAGATATTGTTTACACAATGAGATATCACTTAACTCCAGTGAGAATGGCCTTTATCAAAAAGTCCCCAAACAACAAATGCTGGCATGGATGTGGAGAGATATGAACACTCCTACACTGCTGGTGGGACTGAAAACTAGTTCAACCTCTGTGGAAAGCAATATGGAGATACCTCAAAGCGATACAAGTAGATCTACCATTTGATCTACCAGCAATTCCAGTACTGGGCATCTACCCAAAAGATCAAAAGTTACTTTATGAAAAAGACACCTGCACTCGAACGTTTATAGCAGCACAGTTCACAATTGCAAAGCTGTGGAAACAACCCAAGTGCCCATCAATTCATGAGTGGATTAATAAAATGTGGTATATGTACACCATGGAATACTACTTAGGTTTAAGAAACAATGGTGATATAGCACCTCTTGTATATTCCTGGATAGAGCTGGAACCCATTCTACTAAGTGAAGTATCTCCAGAATGGAAAAACTAGCACCACATGTACTCAACAGCAAATTGGTATTAACGGATCAACACACAAGTGGACATATAGAAGTAACATTTATCAGGTGTTGGGAGGGTGGGAGGGGAGAGGAGGGGATGGGTGTATACAACCACAACGAGTAAGATGTGCAACATTTGGGGGATGGACATGCTTGAAGCTCTTACTCGAGGGAGGAGGGGGGCATGGGCAATATAAGTAACCTTAACACTTGTACCCCCATAATACGCTAAAACAAACAAACAAAAAATAAATAAATAAATAAAATTAAATAATAATAAAAAAATAAAGATATTGTTTATTCTAGAGAGGATTCCTGTGGCAACCCCCATGAGAGAGGCTCCCCTTTTCAAGGGCAATATAAAATTAAGGTGTGGGAATAGCGATGGTTTTCAACCTTTTCTTCATCCACACCCTCCTTTGATAGTTTAACATTCTCTTATTTCCCCCAGAGAATTTTCTAAGATCCCTGGGGGAGAAGAGTATCTTCTCTATCTTGGGAATTTCTATCCTCATCAATTTCCTACCATCCAGAAAGATTTTTCTTAAGCATTAACTTCTGTAGTTTACATTTTTAAAAACTGGATTTTAAGAATATCTCCCAAATGAAATAATGAGATCAACTCCTCATTTTCACAACACACCCTCCCTGCTAGAAATTCTAACGTGGCCCTCCCCCTGGCCCCACGTGGTCACACGCAGACACAGGCCAAGGGCAAAGCCACGGTGCTGGGCTTGTGCTGCTTCTTCATCTTTGACTTAATTGCATACTTTGTTAACTGGTGATTATAAATAGTGCAATACCATACTGTGCCTGCTCTCTTTTTATCTTTGAGACCAAGGTTAATTGTGTTTGTGAGTTGTTTCAAATGCCCTTTGATAATTGAGGGGTGTTCATAATGTCCACAGCCTTTAATTAAATGAACCAAATGTTAGGACTGAGAACAAAGAGTTCACAGCAGTTTCATAGTCTGCCAAGATCAAGTGTCTCTAGCCAGTGCATGGATTCTGTGGAAGGCCTCTCTCAGGCAGGAAATATGGCCGTGCAAAGGTAGGAAATAGGAAAAGACAGAAAATCTAGACCCAAAGCTCAAACAGAGGTGCCTCTGGGAGTCAAAGAGCCCCAGACCACTGTCCTCACCCTGGGGCACCATTCAGACTTCATGGGATCCAATTTCTAGACTCTTTCAACTTATCCTGCCAGTCTGCAGATACTCCCAAAATACTATTCACCACATCACTCCTCTGCCTAGAAATCTTTAGTTGACTGTTCTACAAAAATTCACTGGACACCTCTTACTATACAGGGATGAAAAGACAATGTTTTCCCCTTGGAGAGGGAGATGCATGAACAGGAACAGCATATATGCATACTCTACCATACAGCGTTGGTATACCCCACTGTGATTATCAGAGTTATACACTAATGCACATAATGCATGCACACATAAAAAGTAGCAACGTACTGAAACAGAGGTCCCACACTTGCCAGGGAAGATGAGAAGAATGAACCTCACTATGGCCCATTTTCCATATCTGCAAAATGAAAATGGTAATAGAATCCTCTTCAAAGGGCTATTGTGAGGAGTAGATGAATTAATATACATAAAGTCTTTGAATGGTGCCTGGCACGTAGGAAGTGGTATAGAAATTTTTGCTACTCTTATTATTACTTACAACTAAGACAAAGAGTAGTGTGGGGTTTATGGCTAAGTAGGTACTTAAAAAAAATTAAGAGAGAAGCATTAGGCAGAGACTGCTCTAGCACCTTGAGTTTCTATGTAAGCGAACCAAAGCCCAACTCAATTTAAATAGTAAAACAAAATTTAAGCTGAACCAGTCAGAAATGGCCAAACTAACCTCTAACTAGAAACTTTCCACTTTATCCCATCAAGTGTAGTTTCTTTCTCTTGCTTCCTCTAATGCTTTAAACAAGTTTTCCCCTCGTTCCCCCTGGGTAGAGCCCAATCTCTTGCAGTCTGGCTCTGCCCGATTCATAAATCACTGTCTGCCCAAATAAACTCATTAGAATTTCCATGTGCCTAACTAAGTTTATCTTTTAATATAGGGAATATGAAACTAGTTTCCTAAAAGAGTGTTTAGCCAGGTACGGTGGCTCACACCTGTCATTCCAGAACTTTGGGAGGCCGAGGTGGGAGGATCACTTGAGGCTAGAAGTTCAAAACCAGCCTGGGTAACATAGCAAGACCCTGTCTCTACAAGAAAGTTTAAAACTTAGCCAGACATTGTGGCGCATGCTTGTAGTCTTAGCTACTTGGAAGGCTGAAGCAGGAGGATTGCTTGAGCCCGGGAGTTCAAGGCTGCACTGAGCTATGATTGCACCACTGCACTCCTGCCTGAGTGACAGAGTGAGATCCTGTCTCTTAAAAAAGAGAAAAAAAAAAGAGTGTTTAGAAACCTTAGCCCAGCCTTCCATGTCCCAGACTCTGAGTTCACCCTTCTTGGTCACCACTCCTATGCCTGGGACCTAGGCACAACCAGGGAGGTCCATGTCCACACTGCCCCCCAACTCACCAACTGTACCCTCTCCTCTGCAAGCTCTCCCCTCTCCAGCCTCCGCATCTGTAACCCGGGGTGGGGGGTCTCCCAGGGCTGGAAGTTCTAGAGCAGCTGGGAGTGCGCACTGTACCACCATAGGCTTCTGGGGCCCAAACTTCCTGCCCCATGAATTAGTTCAGTCCCTGGATCATCTCACCTTCCCAGGGAGCTAGTCAAATAACCAGATGGGAGGCTCAGTCCCTTTCTCAATTTGCCTTTGCCTGCACAAGACACACTCCAAAATCACAGTCCACCTTACTGGGCCTCCATGTGGCAGCTATACTGGAGGTGTGGAGGGACAGAGTCAGGCTGCATGTGGCCATCTCGCATCTAACTCCCCCTTCTTCACCACGCTGGAGGAGGAGGAGTTGTCATGGGCTTCTTCAAGTCTCATCCCTGGCCCTTCCCACCCCCACTTTCTCCACCTTCCTCCTCCCTCTAGGTTCCCCTTGCTGGGGCTCAGAAAACAGTTCCGGAAGTGAAGGTCACAGAAGCAAAAGTTTTCCCCTGAACTTCTCCTGCTTTCCTGCTTCTCAGTCCCCTTCTCCCCTGCGGCTGGCCACCGGCTCTCAAGCACGCTGTTCCGCTGGCTGACCTTAGCTGTGCTGTGTCTCCCTTTGTTCCTTCCCGTTTCTCCTCACCTTGAGCCCTGTGAACTTCCTGTTATCTTTCCAGAAAATTCCTTTTTACTTTAGTCAATCAGAGTTGTTGCAGGCAAGAACCTGGACTTGCTCACTGCTGGCAGCCCAGTAGACAACGGGGGACTGGCCGCATGGCTGCCTGACCCAGGCAACAAGAGCCACAAGGCTCAGGCGTTTGCACTTACGGCCCTGCACGGGCCTGGCCCAGAGGAGGTGCCCTGTGGTTCCACGTTGGTTGGATGTCAAGTAGTGTCTTCCCACTGAGTCAGGCCAGCTCAGCAATGACTCCTTTAGGCTGAAACAGCCTTAAACTGACTTTAGACCCGAGGTAGTGGTACCTGTTTAAGCGTAAAATGCTGCACCAGGTGCACTTCCCCAGCCCTAATACCTAGGACTCAAGGTCAGAGGAGGGGAGTTATTTCCTCACCAAGATGACTAAACCTGTGTGTGTGAAGATGCTCCTCTCCTGCCATCTGAGCTACTTGTTGTGCTCCTTGCTCTTCCCTCGGATGCCCCTGCTTCACCTGCTCCCCACCTGGAACACAGCCTCTTTGCATCCAACTCATACCCAGTTCAAATGCCACCTCTTCAAGGAAGCCACCCCTGATCAGCTCCCCACCTCTAACCTTCCTCCTTGGTCCTTTACCCAAATCCCTTGGGTGGGTGGACAAGAGATACAGGAGTGCATGACTTCCTTCCTTGGCTTTCAGGTCCACGGGCAGAGTTTGTACTCTGATTCTTCCGTGTATCACCAGTTCTTAGTGTAGGCAACAGGTGCTTAATGAGAATGAATGAATGAAGCTTTTCATCCAAATGAATGTGCACAAGTGCAGTGCCTGCCTTAGGGTATACCCAGACTTTTAACACCGCACCATCAGCTCAGTGGAAGTGAACTTTTTTCTGCCAGGATACGCTGCTGAGTAGTCATTTGAGGAAGACGTAGACAACTGAGTGATTAAACACACACATCCTTTCCCGATCAGGTGGATAAGAGCTAAAACTCTGGGTAGATTTGGCAGAGGGTCAGATATTACTCAACATAAAGAACTTCATGGCGATTCAACATGACTTACAACAGAACATGCTTCCTTATAAGGTGTGAACTTCTTGTTTGGGGAATTCTTCCTGCAAAGACTGTCAGGGATACAGTGTTTCCCATATACAGGTCCTGTCTGTGGAGAACCTGATTCAGAATTCTCCAGAAAATTTGTTAAAAATACAACTCTCTGAACTCCACCCCAGAAATCTGAGCCAACAGGCAAGGGGTAGATCCTGGAAATTCATGTATTTTGCACAGAGCTCTCCAGGAAATTTCCTAGCACAGCCTGATCTCAGAAGACCTGTCTTGGAGCTGTCCCCACCAGGAGTGGCATACAGGACAAGATGACAGCAGAGAATCTCACCGGCTCAGAAAGGTGTGTTCCTCCAGGTTGAATTAGGACACCATCCTGTTGTTGCCTGACCTTCGCTTCGGCTTTTAGGTTTTATTCCAATAGGATTATTTACCTACCTGTTGCTTTCTTTGGACAAATTTGGGAAGGACACTGCTATAGACTAAATGTTTCTGTCTCCCCAAAACTCATATGTTGACGCCCTACCCCTCAGTGTGATGGTATTTCGGGGTGGGGCCTTGGGAGGTGATTAGGTTTAAATGAGGTCATGAGGGTGAAACCCCATGATGGGATTGGCCCCTTACAAGAGAGACCAGAACTAACTCTCTCTGTCTGTCTGCCATGTGGAGGTACAGAAAGGAAGGGGCCATCTGTAAACCAAGAAGGGGACGCCCACCAGACATGGAATCTGTAGGCACTTTGATCTTGGACTTTTAGCCTCCAAAACTGTTGAGAAATAAATGTTTGCTGTTTAAGCTACCCAGCCCCTGATCTTTGTTGTTGTAGCAGCCTGACTGATGGATTTACTCTAACTGCAGGCAGGGAGCCTCATGGTGCCAGTGGCCTGGGCCGTGTGCGGTCTTCCACCGTTCCCTCTTTAACAACACACTGCAGGTCTCAAGCATGCTAGAACCCCTGGGCAGTAGAGAGGGAGCCCTCAGGCAGCATCACAATTGTTTTGAGGCTCTTGGCCCATGTAAATAGTCACAACCTGTTTCAAAGTGACCTGATGGTTGAACCTTGATGGGCACTGACGCACTGCCTTCTGCAGTGTGCTAGATGTGAGCCTGTCTGGTGATTGGTTCAAGGGTAGTCAATATATTGCTGTGTCTCCATCACTGCACCAGGCCAGTCAGCATATGGCTGTCACAGCACTTGTGCAGCAACTGATTTTTCTCTTCTTACTCTGGACTGTCCCAGAGCAAGGCCAGGAGATGCTGTATACAGCAGACAGGCAGGCTTGCTTAGGTTCCAGGCAGCCCACACCCTCTCCTGCCCCTTCCTCCTCCAGTTTGGAACTTTCGGAAGGAGACCTGAAACCCTGGAGAACAAGCAATTGTTCTCCCCCCCCCCCTCTTTTCCACATCTAGAAAATTGATGGAAGGAAAAAAAATGAACTTTCAATAACTTGAGTCAGGGTCAGCTCAGAGCAAAAACCACAAGACATACACAAACCTTGTCTTCACTTCTGTCCCACTTCCCTTCTCCGTGTTCCACTACCCTCTCCCTGTCCCCTCGCCTCATCCTGTGCCTCAGTGCCGCCTCCTGAGACCTTGCTCTGGCAGCTGGTAGGATGTGCTATGGCTTGCCTCTCCCATGCTAAGCTGCACAACCAGCCACGAAAGATTCGTAGGGACTCCAGCAGGCTTGAACAGTAGGCTCAAGATTCCAGGGACTCCAGCTCTCCTGCACCCCTTGGGTCACCCTGGTTAGGGGAGGACCACAAGCACTCCCAACCCATGTGGTCCCCAGCATTGGCTCTGCCTGCTACCGAGTACTTGGCTTTTTCTTTTTCTGACAGTGCAATATTGCATATAATAACAATTACCAATGACCTCCACTGGGTTGTCCAATCTCATTATTGCCGATGCATTTGGTACCTGCCACTGCCAATTTGCCTCAGCTGAGGTTTTATTCAGTGGGATATGATAGAGCTGTACAGCAATCTTTTTCCATTTAAATAGTTTAATTGAGGAAAGCTATCAGATGTTTCCAAATTTAATGTATACAACAATTTGCTTTTTCCTATCTCTTTTCAGAGTTGAGTTGGAAGAAAATGACATCTGATTCTTATAGAAGGAAAGCAATTACATTTTGGCGTCTGCCTTCCCCGGCTTGCATATGTTTTTAAACATAAAAAGAAATTCTTAATATGTAATTGTCAGGTAATAAAAAGGGAAAAATATTTTACTTTGCGTTTATGAAGTAATTTTTCAAAAGCATAAGGGAATTACATGTTAATGTTTTATGTTTATGATTGCACTCTAATACTGCACTATTTCTTCAAGTTGGGGTCTTTTTTTTCCCCCTCTCAGAAGATGAAAGCTGAGATGATCAAGTCTGGCTCAAACCCTGCCTCCCTGCCAGAGCTGTGCTTGTGCACCCCGTTTCTTTCTCAGAGCCCCCTCCCAGAGCTCCTGCCCTCTGCACCATGATTTAGGACTTGTTTTCCACACTAAATTATTACAATGTGACACTAAATGGCCTTCCTGTCTACATTGAGAGTACAGAGAATTCCTTTTGCATTCTTATGTTCTCCACAATCCTCAGCAAAGGGCTAGGCTCAAAATAGCTGATGCTCAACAAACACTTGTGGAACAAATTTATTCACTGAATTGCCAAATAATCATCAAACAATGAGAATAATGTTATTCTAGTGCCTAGTGAATGATTGAGAAGAGGCCCATTGAATGGAATGGGATGGATGGATGGAAGGGTAGGTAGTTGGGTGGATGGATGAGAGTATGGGTGGGAGGTTGGGTGGATACATAGATGGATAGATGAGTGATTGGGTGAGTGGATGGATGGGTGCATGGGTGGGTGCAGGGATGGGTGAATGAGTGGGTAGGTGGATAGACTCCACGCAACTAATATGAGGTTGCTCTGACATTTTCCCAGTTGGATTAGATCTGACAGTCCCCCAAGCTCTTTCTTAGCTACAAGACTTATTGACACCATGGATCATAAGATCATGGGTCTCAAAGCATTTTCCAGAAAGGATCAAGGGGCTTCTCACAGAATCATAGGGTGTCAGGAAGGCCTCGGTCTTACTATCTCCATTTCTCAGATGAGAAACTGGTGGCCTCCAAGTTCATTACAGTATTTACTGAGATTTTAGGATTACAAACTTCAACTCAACACTGCCCAGCAATTCTATGTCTTTTTAAGTACAAGATGGGTCTCCTCAAATATCCCATGTCTCTTCTGAGTCGATAACCTCACCTGCTTCAGTGAGAAAAGAGAAGCAGTTGACAGGAACTCCCTCACCTTTCCTCCACCAGATCTTCGGTCTGACCCACACCTGGACCATCTTCTCTGTCTTTCTCGTCCTGTCTTCATGGCAGAGCTGCCCTTCCCCTATAAAGTTGACCCCTCGGCTCCAGTGAAGGATCCAGCGCCTGGTCTCCTGCTCAGGCCTCTTCTGTGTAGTCTCCTACCCATCATCCATGTAGCCCCTCTCCTGGATCCTCCATATGCCAATATAGTCTAGTTTTGTCCCTTAAAAAAAAAAAAAGGAAACTAGTGTCTTAACCTTGCCTCCTTCTCCAGCCACCATCTAATGTTTCTGCTTACCCTTCCAGAAAAATTTCTGAACTGTCCGTGTGGACCATCTCTACTTCCTCATCTCCTGTGTTTTCTACTGCCCACCCCAGTTGGCTTCTGTCCTCACATCACCCGAAAACTGCTCTTGTCTAGGTCCCCAGTTTGACCTTCCTGCTGCCAAGTCCAATGGACAATTTGTGGTCCTTATCATGCCCTCTTAGCTAAAATTTAGCACAGGACAGGTTCTCAACCTGACGTTTATTCATTTATTTGTTTGTTGCCTGTCTCCCACTCTAAAATGTAAACTCTCTGTGGGTAGAAACCTTCTGTATCTAATTTACTGGCAAATCCCTGGTGCCTACTCTAGCACCTGTCACATGGTAGATGTTGAATAGGTGTTGGCATTGCCCAATGTACCTACTTTAACCATCTCGAATCTGCTTCATATCACTAAGACATAGAGCCATAGAATTTGAGATTTGGGAGAGAACTTACAAGTGATTAGATCAGAGTGTTGCACCGAAGTTGAAGTAATTAGCCTGATGTCCTACAGATGGAAGCTTCTGGAAGACCTAGCACTTGAGCCAAGTGCCCTTGATTCTCTGCCTAGGCTCTCTGCATAACACCTGGTCCTATGCTTGTGTGGCAGAGTCTGGGCGCTATAGAATCCACCTTTGGCAGGGACAGAGGTTTGGGAGTGTGATCCCTCAATTCAAAGTGGATTCAATAACCAAGGGAACAAAAGTGTGCACATGGCAATTTATAGTCTTTTCTTAAAACTTTGCGGCTGAGGACCTAGCTTTAACTCAACTAGTTAAATAAACAAATTTGTGTTTCAGAAATATGTTTGACTATCTCTTTTCACAATTAAAACAGCCTTAATGAGTTTCTGGATCATATAAATAATACATGTGTATTGTATTAATAATTCAAAGACTACAAAAATTATAAGAAAGTAAAAGTTACCTGAAATCCCATCAGCTAAGGTAATTGTCATTAAAAGTATTTTTACCTGTTTAGTGAAATGTAATGCAAATACAGAAAGGTGCACAAATCATACATTTGTGCAGCTTAATGGATTATTACAAGATAAATTCTCATATTCCCATGTATCTACCACCCAGAACAAGCAAGGGAACGTGAGTGGCTCCCCAGAAGTCCTCAGGCCACCTCCCATTGCCTCTCCTTGATCATTACTGTCTTGGATTTTAACACCATAAATTAGTTTTACTTGCTGACCTTTATATAAACCAAGTAATTTGGTATTTTTTTTCCCTGCTTAGCTTTTCCCCCATAAATATTACATGGAGATGCATCCATGTTGTGGTATATGGATGTCATTTGTTCATTTTCACTTCTGCAAATATTCCATTGTAAGAAAACACTATTATTTATTTATGCATGTCACTGTTCTTGGGCATCTGGCATTTTGGTTTAGGGCTCTTACAGATTGCTGCCACAAACATTCTTGTACATGACTTCTATGGCTTGTGTGCCCTCATTCTCTTAAGTGAACATCTAGCATTAGAATTATTCCTTCACTTTGTACATTCAACTTTATCAAGCAGTAGCAGTTTTCCAAAGTGATTATATCAATTTACATACTCACCAGCAGTTTTTGAGCACTCCTTTTGTTCTATATCCTTACTGACACTTTTCATTTTAGCCATCAAAGGGTATGCATATCTCAGTATGAAGTTTTTTGATTACTAATGTAATTAAGCACCTTTTTGTATGTTTATTGGCCATTTCTATATTCTCTTCTGTAAAATTCCTGGTCAGATCTTTTGCCATTTTTCTATCAGTTGTTGTTCTGTGCTTAATGATTTGTAGTTCTGGGTTTGAGTTCTTTGTTACTTTTTGTATGCTGTAAATTCTTCTTTTGGTGGTTTCTTTCAATAAACCGAAGTTCTTAATTCTAATGTTGCCCAATGCATTAATTTTTTCCTTTATGATTAGTGAGTTTTGTATCAGATTTAAGAAATCTGTCTCTACCCAAGGTTGTGAAAAAATTCTCTTATATTATCTTTTTGAAGCTTTATTGATTTACTTTTAACATTGACAACCATGATTCACGTGGAATTCATTTTTGTGTATGGTGTGAGGTAGGAGTCAGGTTTTATTTTTCTACATTTAGGTATTCAATAGATGTAATATCACCTATTGAAAAGATGTCCTTTCCTGCTACCTTGCAAGTTCGTCTTTGTCACAAAGTTTCCATTTGTGCATACACCTGTTTCTGGTCATACTATATTTAACTCTATTGGACTACTCACCTTTCTTTGCACAAATATTATATTGTCTTAGTTTCTGTAGCTTCTTACATTGTAAGTCTTGATATTTTACAGTGTAAGACACCTCCTCATCTTCCCCTATGTATCTTGTTTTTCTTCGTCAAGCATGTGATGAAGCCACTTTTTGCCTTGTGAATTTTTATGAAAATTTTAGAATTAGCTTAACAATTTACATACACACATACATGTGTGCATGTGTTTGGACACACAAACCTCCTGAGGTTTGTACTAGAATTGTATTGAATCTACAGATTAATCTGGAGAGAATAGGCATCTCTACAATATTCAATCCATGAACAGATCATTAATATTGTGAATATTCTTTCATTCTCTCTATGTGTAGTTATATACACGCCATATAATTTTACATAAATTGGTTCATATCCTTCATGCTGATTTTATCAAGGTCAACATTCTTTTATGTTTTATCTTTTTTTTTAACACCTTTCTGATTCCCTGTACACATACATACACACATACACACACCCCACCACTCACCCTCCGTCATTTCTCTCTCATGTTTACTCATATCAATCTGTGTTGAACCTTTCAATAATATTCTTCATGCTCATATAGTCATTTATGTACTTAAATATGTGTGTATGTTATAAAGGATCATTATTACAAAATGGATCTTATATATATGCCCGTCTCTGTATGTTTCTTTCCTTACTTAAAAATATATCACAATAATGCCTCGAAATCAACAGGAAATAATATCCAATACAACTTTTTTAAGAGCTGTGCAATATTCCATGGTATGAATCTCCCACAATTTATTCAGTTATTTCTCTGCCGATGAGCATTAATTTTGTTTCCAAATTTGTGCAGTTCCAAACAATATTTATATGAACATCCTTGACCTTGAATAAGCATATTATTACTAGAATTTTATTTTTAAAGAACAAATTCCTAGGAGTGAGATTGCTAGGATGAAGGGTGTGTGTATCTCACATTTTAATAACCATTGCCCAATTGCTTTCTAAAGACATATAATGACTCACATTTCCTCTAATCATATATAAAAGAAAGCTTTTCCCCAACATTTCTGTCAATGGTGGGAGTTATCACTATTTAATTTTTACTAGTATAATAGTGGAAAGAATTCCTTCTTATTACTTTTATTTGTATTTATCTGACTACTAGAGAAGTATTTCATCTTTTCATGTTTGTTGACATTTGAATTTGATCTTCTCTGAACTGTTTCTTTATATCTTTTGCCCATTTTCCTGTTAATTATTTGATATGTTCTTATTAATTTGCTAGAAACTTTTGGTATATATCAGATATTAACATTTTCTCAATCATCTTCATTGAAAATTTGTTCCCCAAGCTATTATTTGCCTTTGCTTATGACATTCTTCAACATACTAATATATTAACTTTTACATAGTTGAATATGCCTATCTTTTTCTTTATAACCTGTAAGTTTTATGATTCGGTAAAAATTTTTTGTTTTCTTCAACTAGGACCTTTGAGAGATCTATCTATCTATCTATGAATTTCATATATGTGTGTGTGTATTTAAGAATTTTCCTGTAATAAGCCGACTTATTTATTTATTTTATATTTAAACTTTTAATCCAGATGAATTTTTAAAAATATGATGTGAGGCAGGAAATCCAACTCTATTTTCTTCTAAACACATTATTAGTACCATTTGTTAAATAGACTTTCTTTTTTGCTGGGATTTGTTGCTGTGTTTTCCTTTTTCTATTCCTATGTTAGTCCCATGCCTTATATATTATATTTTTACATCTGGCAAGAAATCGAGTTACCCTTCCCAAACTACTCTTTAAAAATTTTTCTTGGCCCTTTTCAGACATTTATTTTTTCATATCAATTTTTAGATAATTTCATACAATAAAAATCCATTTGAATTCCAGTTGGAATTTCATTACTTTATGTAGTAATTTGGGAGAGAATTGAGATTTTTATGATATAACTCTTCCCATCCAAGAATGTGGTATGGTTTCAACTTGTACAGATATCATTTTATTTCTTTCAAAATTATATAAATGTCTTCATATTGGTTCAATTCTATATTTGAGTTCCCATCTGTGTTTCCTTGAATATCTAGGAGTTAGGCTAAGACAAGTATTATGGACTAAACTTGCTGACTAACACAGAAGACCTTAATTAAGCCAGCAATCTGTAAAAATAAAAACAAGCCCACTGGCAAGTTTTTAAGGCCAGTATGTCATACTGACTTTGGGGTCAGATAAATTTGGTTCCCATTTGGCTTGCTAAATGAGCCCCAGTTTCTTCATCTGTAAAGTATGTGTAATAATATTAATATCTACCTCACTGGGTTGAAATAAGAATTAAAGAAGATCATGATCTGCAGAGCAGATGACAGTGTTGGCACATAATAGGTGGTCAATAAGTATTTAAGGAAAGTTTTTCCCTTCTTTTTCTTAAATGTTTGATAATTTTAAAAGAGAGGAAAAAATCTCCATGCATTGCATACAACACACTTGGAAGACTGTCCGCGGCCTTTGGTCCTCCAACTTGGGCTTAGAGCTACATCCTCACAGCCCAAGGGGTCTCCAGCCTCCCAGGCTCGTTTTCCCCTCCACACTGGGAATCTGGGCCTCCTGTAGTTAGCAATATTTCTCTCAACAGTTGCATCTTATTCTGAGCTATATGAATATTATTTTGGGTGACACTTTTGCTATTTTTAACATCTTTTTCCCTTGAAGACACTAAGACCTAGGAAGGTAATAGGAATGGTTCTAAACCCTAAAAGATCACAAATCCCTTTCGGAAAATCATCGAATTTATTAATATAATTATAAGGAGAAATAAAATGAAAGTAATTTATAATAAAATAATGCATATTTCTGTATGCAGATTCAGGTATATCTACACTAGAAGACAGTGAGTTTAGCACCAACTCATAATGAGTAAGTTTGAATTTAGGACACACACACTGGTGTGTATATATTTATATATAAGTGTATATGCATGTATGTATATATTTTTACATATATGTATGCATATGTGTCTACATGTATCTACATGTAGATAGATAGATAGATAGATAGATAGATAGATAGATAGATAGATAGACATAGATAATGTTGAGGCTCAGAATATGACACCCTAAAATATAGCACCTTGGCAATTGAGAAAATCACCAATGTAAGATAGTCATTTTCTGATTTTCTCCCACCTTTTTGTGTGAGAGCTGGCGGTAAAAGAATTCTCTGACTACTTCTCCTGAAAGTAGGTCACAGGATCTACTTTGTGACAGGCGCCCAGCCCATACCCAGGGGAAAGGAAAGTTGCACAGAGAGGCCAAGAACAATTTGAACAAACAAATCTTGCTGAGTCCCTGAGTTTATTATCATTGGTCAGACTCCCTTTTTGTCCAGCGACATTTCTACATGACTGTCTATTTTTCATTGAACCTCAGCACAAAAATACACAGTTTTTCCTGGGTCTTTCTGCCTTAATTTCTGAAGCCTCCCGTGTCACATAAAATTTTGATTGAATAAATCCGTTATGCTTTTCTCTTGTTAATGTTAGTATGAGGGTCAGCCACGAACCTTGCAACAGATAAGGAAACGATATCACTCCCCCCGCCCCCACAATGGATCCATGGATTGATAGATAGGGATGTGTCCTATTGCCATCGTCCAGCTGGTGTAATGTGCCTAAATGGTAAACATCTCTTAAGGAGATCACTGGAAAAAGAGTTCCTTTCCCCTTGATTTACGTGATAGTTGTTTTCTTGGGAACATCAGAGTATATTATAACGGTGCAAAATACTTTGATTTATGTGTGATACGGTCCGGGCTCAGAGCATTGTAAGCAGGTTGTTCATCTCTACAGACTGGCAGGTGCGTCGTGCCGGGCAAAATGGGCTTGTCCCGCGCGGGGCGGGACGTCCAGCATCCCGGCCTCACCCCCATCCAACGCGCCCCCGCACCCCCAAACGGAGTGCCAGTCAAGGGGCCCCTACGAAGTGTCCAAAATGCTCCCCAGGGGACAGTGCCGGCCCCGGGGCGAGCTCCCCCAGCAGCCGGTGACCCCGCGGTCCGCCTGCCGGGGAGGGGGCCGGCCCGACGCCCACCCGGCGCGGGAGGGACGCGGCGCGCGGCTCGCGGGGGCGCGGCCGGGATTTCCTCCGACCTCCGCGGGCCCTCGGCCGGCGCGGAGAGCAACAAGCTCGCGGCTTACGGAGCAGGTCAGGGGAAAGTGATTTCAATTAGAGGGGGATCACCGAGGTCTCAAGCCAACACAGACAAGTTGTGTAACACCGGCGGCGCGGCGACCGGAGTCATTTATCCTTCCCTGAGCCAGTCAGCCTGGGCTTTGCGGGAAGCCCCGCGCCCCGCCCGCCCCGTCTCCCCCCTCTTTCCGGCCTCCGAAAGAAAAGGGAAGGAGCAGGGAGAGAGAAAAGAGCGGCCTGGCGCGGAATTTCTCATCTCCGCAGGCTGAGTTGCAGGCAACTAATCACGGAGAAGAGCGCGCACCGCGGCCTGCGCGGAGGGTCTGCCTTTTGCCCCCAGACCCCGGCAGGATGGAGGTCTTGAGGGTTTCCGGCGTGGAACCTGAGAAAGGAAACGAGGAGAGGCGCCCTGGGAGCTTGCCAGCCTCCTGCCCCCTCTTGCTGCCTCTCCATCCTCAGAGCCCATCTCCAAGCCTCTTCCTCCAGGGTGGCGCCCAGGCCTTGCCTTTTCTGGGCATCCAGAGCACCCACTGTTCAGTCCTGCCCTGCCTTGGTCTCCCAGTGGTTCTTGAGGCCGGTCTGTTTCTCCAACCACTGGTTTGGCCCCTGGTTCTGGTTGGCTGGCTGCATTCTGTCTTAGTGCTTTCCAAGTTCACGGTCATTTCTGGGTACCAAATGTAAACCGTGGCCGGCTAGGGTGTGTGCAGCAGAAGTGAAGAGGGCAGGTGGCCTGAGGAGCACGTGAAAGGACCCTGGTGGCTGGTGTTGAAGAGGAGAAGAGGGAGGGAGGCGGGGAAAGCCGACAGCTAGTCCTCAAACCCTGTCCATGGTGCTGAGACGGCCACACCTCTGTGTAGGTCGTGGGCGGCGTTGAAGGCCAGATCACCCTGGGGGCAGCTCACACGGCAGAGTGACTGGCAGTAATAGCTGTTTGGAAAACAGCAGCCAAACCGTTCATATCTGTGTCAGCACACGTGGTCTGCAAGCCGGTTTTGGAGGTCCGAACTGGCCTGGTGGGTGGCTATTAGGAGGCTTTGCAGGATAAAATCCTTTGATTCTAGCCTGTACTTCCCCGGACAGAAGGGGTTTGGAAGCACACAAGAGCCCTGGCAAGAGAAGGAAAGGGCTCAACCAGAAAAATAACTAATTTTTTTTAAATGGAGGATTCACAGAAGTGTAAAAAACAGTCCTTACCCAAAGGACTTGCCACCTAGTTGGAGAGAAGCCTCATGAAAAAATGCCACCCAATCCAAATTATTTGTGTAGGGGGGAGGCAAGGGGGTAGTGGCATCCCTGATGTCCTAGTCTAGAGGCCCAGGCTCCAGGCTGGCCCTGCAGCTAAAATATATGACCTCGGCAAAGCCACTTAACCTCTGCCAAATGGGGCCTCAACATCTTTCCAACTCACCTCACACGGGTATTGTGAGGCTCCGCTGAGATAATGGATGTGGAAACACTTTGAAAGGCAGGAACATGCCTCCGATGCCAGGAAGTCTGATTTCAGGCAGGACTTCCCTCTGACAGGATGGATGATTCACTAACGTAAATAACCATCTCACGGCTTCCATGCCCTCTACTGCTATTCAAGTTTCCATCCAGCTGTTTTAATTGTTTTAAAATTATGTGCACACCACAGAGAACTGTGGGTAGTGGAGATCTCAACTATGCCTGGATATTTTTTTTTTCCTTTCATTTAGCAGAATGAATTCAGGGCTTATCCCTCAGTGTCACGTGGAGGGGTGGTCTACTCTCATCCCCGTAGGGGAAAGCCCTTTAGGCTTCGAGGGGGAGGGGTGCAGTTCAGCATCTCCTGTTCCTCCAAGTACTGCCCTTCTGCTGCAAGCTACAGGTGACACTTGTCTCCACCCTGGGCATTCCTACCTCAGAGCCTCCTGCAATGCCCATGCCTACCCAAGTCTGGACCACCAAGTGCTTGGGCTACCTCCCATCTGCCCTCTCTTGCCCACTGTGACACTCAAAAAATTACCCCATGTCCCATTTTATGGAAACTATCTTTCTTACAGAGAAATGGCAAGTGTATTTATACTTGGACAGGAAGAAGGTAACAGTTTAATATCATCCTTCTTCTGTTATGAAAGTTCCAACGCAGAGGGGGAATTTCAGTAGTGGTACTCCGATACAATGATAAGTGAATCAGAGGATAACATTCACAAATCGCCAAGCTCACAAAAGCATAAAGCCAGCCCAATAACTATTATATTATCTGCATGTATTGTGCCCCTCAGAACTGAGCTATAGTTGGTCTTGCTGAGATGCTCTGGCCATACTCCTACCTATTAGTAGATGACACATTTATGTAGCACGTGTGTGTGTGCATGTATGTGCATGTATGTATTGGATACATGGATATTCAATAATGATGTCACTATCAAACTTTTAACATATATGTGCCAAGGCCCAGAGTCAAAAAGTAAGTTGGTCTGTGGTATGCATATGTTCACAATAACCAAAGTCCAATTGACAGATTCCACTTATAGTTCAGAAGGACAAGTCTCCCATCCAGAAATTATCCTTTCATTTATCTCCCTTCTCTAAGGTCAACAATTGAAAATTATTATTCTTCTAAGCATTAGTAAATGAAAGTGTGTTTGTATTTCCAATACTAAAGCCAGCTCAACAAAAACATGTGTTTGTGCCTCTGATTAAAGTAGGCTGCTTTAATGTAATGTGCTTTGTAAACAGAGGTGTATATAGAAGCACAAATATAATCCATTCCATACACATCAAATTTTTTTTGAAAAGTCTGATTGAAACTGTGGTGAGTAATGTAAGTTAGTATAACCATAAGTCTAAAATTTTGCATTCCCTAGAACTCAGTATTCCCTCTTATGCTCTTGTACATGTGTCTAAGGAGTAGTATAGAAGGTATTCTACTATTGTAGAAGAAGGTATTGTAGAAGAGTGTATTGCAGATGAAGATGTTGTACTATTGCAAGACAAAAATGTGCAGTATTCATGTAACAGAATGCCACATTACAGGTAAAAAGAATACAATTCTACCAACACATAAGCCAGTACAAAACAAACAAAAACAAACTTGCACAGCAATATGTTCAATATGATACCACTTATATTCATTTAAAAATACACAGAAACACTACTAGTATTTGTTCACAGATACACAGATGTTTGTAAAAGTACTTAAAATGGACTGGATGGAAACACATCAAATTCATGACCATGGGGGCCTGGTCATGGGGCACAGAGGGATTGGGAAGAGAGGAAGTGGGGAGAGACAAAAGGGAATGTCGATTCTGCTCAAACTATCGTATTTCTTTTATTTAACACAATGATGTTGTGTCTTTTATTTGACACAATATTAATAACTGTCACTTCTGCGTGGTGGGTACACCAGTCTGTGTTATGTTATTCTCTGTCCTTTTCTGCATTTTTTTAATTTCAGAAAATAAAAAAAAGCATATGAACACAAATAAAAAATTAACTAGAGGCACATATGCCATTCCTCCATCTACCTCTCCAATTACCGCACATCCTTTAAGGATTAATCAAATCCTATCTTGTTCGTAAACCCCATCCTGCTAACCTACCCACAGAGATTTCTCCTCTGAATTTCTGCAGTGTTGTCTGTAGCATGCATTTGGCCCCTAGAGTATATTTGGCTTGGCACCTGGTCGTTCTTTGCTTCCTGACTTTTCCAGTTGTTAGTGTTTTTGAGTCTTATCTCTTGGAGGTGTGAACATCCTTCTTATGCCTCCTCTGAGCACAGGCAGGGCTCAAAGACACTCTCAGGAAATGCTTGGGACCTTTTCACAGGGCAGAACGCCTTTTCATGTAAATTTCAAGGACTCCACTTGAGAGTAGCATCCATCAACTGAGAAAATTGAGAATGATCAAATCTCCCAAGAATGTGATAATGCCTTTAAATTCATTTGTATATTTATCAATCTCAAACATCCATAAGCGTGTGAAAATTGCTATCTTCATTTGCAAAGACTTTTTTCCTTTCGGCCTTCTGATAATGCTGAATAACCAAATGGCCCCCTGACCCTCTTGCAGCCAATTCTTATATCCCTTACCTTGGCACGCCATGGCCCCCAGTTGAGCACCTCAGCTCCTTCTGATGCTGTCTCCTGTCCCAGGTCACCCACCCCATCCTCTTGGCACCTGCTGTGGTCCAGCTTCATACACCTTTTTTCAATTACTGTCCATAGTATGTACTTGACTTTGTTTCAGCTTCTGCTCTGACAGTCCTTTCTGCAAAAGTGTGTCACCATTCTTCCTTCCCCAGGGCCCCATCTGTTCCACCACCTCGCGCAGAGGCCTCCTTCTCCCTCCAACTTTCCCTGCCACCATTAGCTGGAAGTAATCTCTCCTCTTTCCATGGCCCATTACCTGTACCTGTTATGGCCCCAAAACTGTCTGCCTCCTATAGTTACTTTTTTTTTCTTTGAGGTCTTACTTTTTTTTTTTTTTTTTTTTTTTTTGAGGATATGAACTCCTTGAAGATAAGGTTGCTGGGATGTAGCTGTTGGATAACCAGGCAGCTCGGAGTGTTCAGCTGCAGCCTGCGCCAACTGTGACCCATGTAAAGTTGTATGCCAAGGAAGGTACAGAGTCACACTGTAGTGCCGCCTGCAGGGCAGGAATGGGCCCTGCCCAAAATGTCAGGCACAGAGCCCTGTTATCAGACCAAGAAAATCTTAACCTGCACCTTTCCCCAACTGGCCTGGCCGACATAGTAGAAGCCTCTGGACTAATCTTTACTGCTGTTATTTGATTTTATATCTGAGCAGCTCCTCAGAGGATGCTGGGAGCTATTGCTTTCCTGCTGAGCCCACACCTGTGCCTCTAGACCTTGGCAGACTACTAGGGTTCTTGGAGAGCAGCTGTTTGACCCTCTCATTCTCCCATAACCTCGACCCCAGCTGCAATGCCAGCACTGAGCCAGGAGGCCAGTGGCCTGGGCTCTTTCCTCTTTGGTCATGCCTTCTGTAAAGTGGGCCGGTAACACTCTGTCAAGTTCCTTCAGCTCTGAAGTTCTCTAGAGCCCTTTGCACTCTGGATGGCAATATACAAAAGAAAAAAAGCACCCAAAAAACTGGCCACCAAAGGTTATAGGCAAATCCCAAAATGGTCTTAGCATTATGGCTGTGGCATTATAAGTGAATTTTTTTTTGAACTGTGGCTGCACTATTATCTTTTCTATTTAAAACGGGGTGAAGCGGCTTGCAGAGGGGCCACCTCTGGATTTGTGCTTCCTACCCACTAGGAAGCCCCTGGGCTCCCAGCTCTCCTCCCCCTCACCCCCGTGGCAAAGGGGCACCCCACACTGGATTTTGACCCCACTCCAGCAGCGGCAGCCGTCAAGGTCCCATGACCTGCAAAACAGGCGCCTTCACCCTCGCCGCCGCCACCCACAGCACCGGGGAGCATGCGCTGTGCGCCGCGGAGAGGCCGCCCGGGCCAGAGGACACTCACCTCCAGGAGCCCGCCGGGCTGCTGCGGGGGTGGGGGGCCAGGAGGGGGTCTGGGCTCGGCTGAGCCGTCGAGAACATTAAGCCTTTGCACTCCCACCCCCCACGATATTGCTGATCAAAAAAGGGAGGCAAACAAAGGCGGGTGAATGGGAATCAAATTGAGTTGGAGCAGCGGACAGATGGGGCCTGCCAGGCGCCCACAGCCCGTCCTATTCATTAAAAAAAAAAAAAAAAAAAGCGGTAATCTGCCTCTTCCCCGCGGCTTTGCGAAGGGTGGAGGGTACGGGCTGGGGGTGGGGCGCTGGACCAGGGGGCCCAGATGTTTTCCAAACCACTGGATCCCAGCCCGCCCTGGGTAACCTCGCCTGCCCGCAGGTTAATTGTCTCGCTTGTGCTCAGGTCGTCTGGTTTTGTATATCGGGGTTTCTTAGATCAGGGCATGCCTGTACTGAAAGGTTGAGGGGGCAAGGCCGTGACTCCCTGCAGCTATAGGCACTCGAGTGGGATGAGGTTACAGGCAAGCAGATTTGCGACCACTTAAGTACTACTATGTTGGGAACTTTCCGCTAAAAAAGAATGTTCCTTTCATGCCCTCGTTTAATCCCAGCAACAAATGTGAAATGCATGGGGCTTGGTTAGTAGTCCCGGTTTACAGATGAGGAAAACTAAGTGACTGCTTAGAGTCAGTCACATGGTTACTTGGTTATAGACTAGGGCAAAGCGTTGTCTAGCACACATGCAAATGCACTTATGTGTGTATCACACATGTGAACACGTGCTCTTGCCTCTGCACACCCACAACTAGACACACAGGCTACATACACAGCTCAGTGTGTACACACAGAGAGAATCCTTCCCATTTGTGGAGCCTCTTACTGCTTCCTACACCTCTACCTACACCCCTCTTCTTTACCTGCCCTCACATGTGCAGGGCACACACTGCCCTTTGCTCTGGACCCATGTCCCATCTTTTAAGGGGCCAAACCAAATGAGCCCTGAGACACTATCTTAATCCCCATAATATTTCTCTGAATAGGATTACAGATTTGTTCTTAGAAAGTTGTCTGCCAGGCAAAAGAAGGCTACCCCAATAATGGGGAGGAGGGATCAAGAGAGTAGCCTGAGAAATCAGGTGTCAAGCTGACCTTTTGGAGAGAGCCAAGTACTCATTCTTACTATTGATTCCTTTCAAGGAGGACAGAAGGCACTTTATCTCCCAGCTGTTGAGCTAAAGGCAGGGCCAGCAATATGGGGCAACAAAGACAGTGGTCTTCTGTGCCACAAGAATACAAGGGCAAAGAGCCCTAGACCCATATCTTTTAAATATAAGTCATGGAACTTGGCATTCTACCATTAGAGATTTATTCCTATAGGGCAAGCATTGCCCTCCACAATCTTTAGAAATGGAAATTCTTGCTTCATCTTACCTGGCAAATATACTAGATCTCTTGCATAGTAATCCTTGGTCTTGGTTGCTGAACATATTTTAAACAGCAATTTCCAAACTCCACTCTCAGAAATTATCACGCATTAATTTATTCATTCAATAAATATGCACTAAGCACCCACCTTCCATATGCCAGATGCTAATCTAGATACTAGGGATGGGACAGTAAATTAAATAGACAAGGTCCCTGCCTTCTGGGAGCTTACATTCTAGTAATGGGGGTTAGAGACAATAAGTGAATAAATGAATAAGCATCAAAAATGACAGATAATGACAAGTGGTATGCAAAGACTTAGGATGATGCAAAAGACAATTTCAGTTTGGTGGCCAGGGAAGGCATCTCAGAGAATGTGACACTAAAGCAAAGGCCCATCATACCACGATGTAAGGAAACAACCAATACAGAAGCCGTGTCAGAAATGGCTCAGCCCGAGTGAAAGAAAGACAAAGTCAAAGATGGATAAAGGGACTGGTTCCGGTAGCCCACTGAAAACTAGGCTAAGGAGTGTGGATTTTATTCTAAGGGCTACGGGGTTGCATGTTGTTGGGGGCAGGGGTGTTGTTAAGCAGAGAGGTGACTTGATCCGATTTGCAGTTGTGGGTAGAATGGATTGGAGGGAGCAAGAGAGGAAGCAGGAAACCCAGTCTGGAGGGTATCACAGTGGCCCAGGTGAGAGGTGACAGTGGACTGGCCTAGGGAGGTAGAGGCAGAAGCTGGGAGAAGTAGACTAATACTAGATGAACATTGACTTAGGACCAAGAGGCCTTACTGATGGGCTGGGGGTGGGGATGAGGGAAATTGAAAAGTCAAAGACAACCTCTAGGTCTTTGGTGTGAACCACGGGGGTGGACAGTAATGTTGTAAACTGAGGTGGGGGAAGAAACTGAGGGAGCAGCTTAAGGGAGAAAATCAAGGATTTGCCTTTGGCCGTGTGAAGTTCAAGATGACTGGTGGCTGTTCATCCAGAAAGGATCCAAGAGTCTGGAGTGAGTCTTCCCACTAGAGAGGTAGACTCAGTAGCCATTGAGTAGAGTAGGTATTTTATAGCCATCAGACTGGATGAGACAGAGAGAAAGTGGACAAAGAAAGGAAGAGGACAAAGGACTGAGTCCTGAAGCCCCCTGACCTTTAGAGACCATGCAAAAGAGGAGGAGGAGTCAGCACACAAAGGCCGCAGGGAAAGGCAGGAACACCTGGAGAGTGGGACATCGGGGAAGCCAGGAGAAGGGTGTTTCAAGAAGGAAGAAATGATTTTATACCAAGTGGCACTGAAAAGTCAGGGAAGTAAGAAGAGAGCAATGACCAATGGGTATGGCTACTTGAAAGAAACCGGGGACTCTGGCAAGAATAATCTCAGTGGCATGGTGGGAACGGGAGCCCAAGTGGGGCAGTGGAGAAAGTACGGGCTGAGGAGGCAGAGAAACAGACTTCAACAACTCCTACCAAAAGTCTTCCTATGAAGGAGATAAAGGCAGGTTAGTAGTTATCAGGAAATGAGGGTCAACAGAGTTTGGAGTCCTTTATTTGAAGATATGAATCAAAGAAAACCCCCAAATTGACGCACACAGCTCTGGAGTTGGGAGACGTCACCTGCTCTCGCTCACTCGTTTCAAAGGCGGGGAGGGGAGGTGCATTGTGCAGAGTCACCACTCAAGGGCACAGCCTGGGCTGCAGCCAGGAGGGGACCCCAGGATTCCTGCTGCTTCTCGAATGAGCCTTAGAGGGAGTGGGCCAGCTCGTTAGGATCCCAGGTGAGCCGCCAGGACAGCCTGTTATCGCTTCTGCCTTGGTGCCGCACTCCTGTTTGCCTGCCCTGGGACACCTGCCCCTTTCCCAGTGGCTTTTGTGGTCTCTGTAGGGGTGATAAAAGATAATATGTATCTTCTGTTCACCCATCACTAGATTCAGGCCCCTACAACAAAACACAGATTAATAAAAAAAGTACAAATTTATTTAGTATAAATTTTATATGACATGAGAGCCTTCAGAAAGGAAGACCCAAAGAAACAGGGAAACTTGTGTATTTTTATAATCATGTGTCACTTAAGGACAAGAATACGTTCTGAGAAATGTCGCCATTGTGAGAACATCATAGAACGTATTTACACAAACCTAGATAGTATAGCCTACCGCATACCTAGGCTGTATGGTATGGGCTTTTGCTGGTAAGCTACAAACCTGTATAGCATGTTACTGTACTGAATACTGTAGGCAATTGTGATGCAATGGTAAGTGTGTGTCATAAACATATCTAAACAGAAAAGGTACAGTCAAAATATAGTTTAAAAGATAAAAAACGGCACACCAATATAGGACAGCTTCATTATAATCTTATGGGACTACCATGCTTCCCCGAAAATAAGACAGGGTCTTATATTTATTTTTCCTCAAGAAGACATCCTAGGGTTTATTTTCAGGGGATGTGTTAATTTTTTTTTAAGTACAGTACAACAATCTACATTTATTCAAATAGAGTTAAGTCGTCGTCTTCTGGAACATCATCATAACTCTCCAAACCCCGAATTCCATCCTGAATTTCTTGCAACTCTATTTCCTTTAGAACTATTGGCCCCAATCTCTCATGTCGAGCAATAGAGCTCTCATGGGGCAGATGAGAAGGGCTGCTTGTCTTCTTTACCTCTCCGCAATGAAATGCTTGGGTTGTGCAGATACGCTGCGTAGCCACGCCCATCACTAGGTCTCATTTTCGGGGTAGGGCTTATATTGTGCAAATGCTTAGAAATCCTGCTAGGGCTTATTTCATCAGTAGATCTTATTTTCGGGGAAACACGGTACCATCATATAGGTGTGGTCATTGGCCAAAATGTCACTATGCAGCATGTGACTGTATGTAGATTTGATGAAGAGGGAACAGTTGTGCAGAAGTACGATTGGACAAAGGGGGTTGATCTTGGCGAAATAAACTGGGGGGAACTTAGCAAGGTCTGTTTGTTCAGATTCTTCTCTGTGTCCCTGTGTCATCAGAGATAAGGACAGTCTTTCCTTCAGGTAGAGGGAGGTTATCTCTCACACAAGGGTATTGAGACCTACTTTGGAGGAAGGCCAGAGAATTCTTTTACGGCCCACTTTAGGCTTGAAGGTCAGGAGGAGGGCAGAGAGACGTTCCTGCCTCTGCTGTTTTCTCAAAGGCCAAGGTGCCACGTTTTAGATAGCATGTCCTGAACCCTGCCAGCTCCCTGGCAGGGGCTGAATGGACAAGCCTCTAGTGTTAACACTTTGGATATTAGTTCACATGCTTGCCCCTCCCTTCCCAGGGGTCTTCCAGGGCGCTATAATCAATGAATGGCAACCTAGGACCAGAGAGAGTTACTCCAGGTGAGAAGGGACAGATGAGCTCACTGTCCTCTACAGCTTCATTGGGCTGTAGGGGCTGACATGGACTTGCAGAGTCACACTGGCCCTGAATCGTGAATGACCACGTGGCAAGAGCCCTGGACAGGATCGCGGAGTTCCGAGTTCCAGCCCTGGCTTTGTTGCTACTTAGCCATGTGGCCTAAATCTCTACCCACTCTGAGCGCCTTAGTTTCCCCTTTGTATAAATAGAGGAGACCAGACCCATTGTTTTCCGTGGTCCCTTCCAGCTGAGTAGTTTTATGATAAATGATTGCCATCTTGTAAGTTCCTAAGGAAGGGATACCCCTGTCACAGTGCCTGAGACCAGCTGACATGCCCCTATGTCTCTAAATGGACCAGTTCCTTCGTGGCACCACCCGCACTGCCCACTGGAAAGCAGTCTGGAGTGATTCCTCCCAGGATGTTTGTGTTCTCATACTCTGTAATCTGCCCTTGGAGTCTGGGTATCTTTCTAGTCTCCAACCCCCTCTTTCTAATCAAAGCCACTACCAGAGGTCTAGCAAGACCCTTGTCTTCTCCTCAGGACTCTTGGTATCATGGACCAATGGGTTGGAGATTCAGTTGATACAGTCATTTAATTTCTCTAAAGTATTATCTGAACCCAGCGGGCAGGCTCTTCTACTCTTTCAGAACCTGCAACGATTGTTATTTTACTTGTTTTTCCTTTAGCTTTTTTTTTTTTTTTTATAGGGGATGCCAAAGGTCTTTTCCATTTCTCCTCCTAAAGCAAACCAAATAATATAATCAATTTGGCTGGTGCAGGGCTGATCCCAAGCGTTAAAGCAGGTATTTGTGGCTGATATGACGGGGGAATAAAGTGCTTGTGAAAACCAACTGATTAGTTCAGCAGTTGGGAATGAATCTGCGTCTGTGTTCATCGATCTCCCCTAATCTTTGTCAACACCTGTGTGGCCCACTTCTATGCCACTGCAGGGCAGCACCGGGCCCTGGGACTGCTGGGCCAAGGGGCTGCTTCCCACTTAAAGAGACAGGCCCACTCAAGCCATGTGCGAAGTAAGCAAACTGCCTTAGAAAAGAAATTTTAGGGGCTAGGAGGGACCCCATGTTCCCCAGAATGCCTCCCCATCTGTTCCCTGACACAGCCTACAAAGCAGGGCTTCTCATCCAATACGCTGCCTTGGGCAACATGGAGCTTTGGATCAGAGTGCTTTGTGAGAGCCTGTAAAATTATTTTTGCAACCTGGAAAAAAATGGCTCTAAAATAAGAAATTGCAAAGTCAAAATTAATTAAAGTTTAATCAAATGTGTGTAAAGTGTATTGTTTTGCCAACAGTTCAACCACAACTCAACTCAGATGGTTAAATAGAAATGAAATTTCATGTATTCATGTACAAATGAGTTCATTTGTAATCTTTGATATGACGTGGCAGGGAGTCATCCAAAGTAAGGAGGCACTATGCTGTGGAGGAGAACATGGTGGCTTAAACTGAGTCCCCTGCTCCCCCCGCAACTGTGTCACCTCATGTCCAGGAACCACCGCTTGACCCCCCTGTTGTTCCCAGGACAGTCTGATGGCTGGAAAACTGCAGTTGATGCTGAGTCTTCAGTGGCACTGCTGTCAGATCTTTACATATACTGCCCCCAAACTGCTCCAGTTCCTTTCCCACATCTTTTATTTTCATCCTTTTTATTTTGACTGATATAATAATTCACATATTATTAAAAAAACCCACCCTTTTAAAATGTAGAATTCACTAGTTTTTATATTCACAAAGCTGTGCAACTATCACCACTACCTGATTCCAGAACATTTTCATCACTGCAGAAAGAAACCCTGTACCCATTCTTTATGTCACACTCTATCCATTCCCTGTCAACCACCAATTTATCAATATTTTCTCTATATATGGATTTACCTGTTCTGAATATTTCATATAAATGTAATCATGCAATATATTGTCTTTTGTGAGCAGCTTCTTTCACTTTGTATAATGTTTTCAAGGCTCTTCCATGTTGTAGCATGTATCAGTACTATGTTCCTTTTTTATTGCCAAATGGTATTCCTTTGTGTGCATATACCAAATTTTGTAAAACCACTCACCAATTAATAGACGTTTGGGTTGTTTCTACTTTTTGGCTGTTACGAATAATGCTGCTATGAACATTTGGGGACAAGTTTTGGTATGAATATAAGTTCTCAGTTTGGCCAAAGTAGAATTGCTGGGTCACATGGTAACTCTATGTTTAACCTTCAAAGAACCACCTAACTTTTCCAAAGTGGCTGCACTATTTTATATTCCCACCGGCAATGAGGATTCTAGTTTTTCCACATTTTCACCAATACTTGCTACTTTCCTTTTTTTTTAGTTATAGCCATCCTAGTGTGTGAAGTTGTACCTCATTGTAGTTTTCACTTGCATTTCCTTAATGACTAATGATATTGATAATCTTGTCATATGTTTATTCACCACTTGCATATCTTATTTGGAGAAGTGTCTATTCAAATATTCAAATCCTTCCCCGTTTTAAAATTGGATTATTTGTACTTTTATTATTGAGTTGTAAGAGTTCTTTGTATATTCTGGAATCAAATTCCTTATCAGATATATAATCTGTAAACTTTGGCTCCCATTCTGTAGGTTGTTTTTTCGCATTCATGATGATGATGTTCTTTGAAACACAAAAGTTTCTGATTTTGGTGAAGTCCACCTTATCTATTTTTTCTTTGTTATTGTGCTCTTGGAGTTTATATCTAAGAAACCATCGATTAATCCAAGGTCTTGAATTTACACCTATGTTTTCTTCTAAGAGTTTTATAGTTTTAGCTCTTAAATGTGTTTGATCTGCTTTGAGTTGATTTCTATATACAATGTAAGATAGATGTTTAACTTTATTCTTTTGCTTGTGGGTACCCAGTTGTCCCAGCATCATTTGTTGAAAAGACTATTCCTTCCCCATTTAATTGTCTTGTCACTGTTATTGAAGGTCAATTGACCATAAAGGACTTATTTCTAAACTTTCAATGTTATTTCTTAGATATGGATGTAGATATATGTATATCCTGATGCTAGTATCACAGTCTTGATTATTATAGCTTATACGTTTTGAAATTGGAAAGTGTGAGTTCTCCAACTTTATTCTTCTTTTCCATGAATGTTTTGGTTATTCTGCATCCCTTGCATTTCCATGTAAATTTTAGGATTAGTTTGTCAATTTATGCATAAAATAGCAGCTAGTATTTTAATAGAGATTGTGCTGCATCTGTAGCTCAATTTGGGAAATATTGACATCTTAATATTAACTCTCCCAATTCATGAATATGGGATCTTTCCATTGATTTAGGTCTTCTTTAATTTTTTGCATTTGTCTTGTACTTCTTTTGCTAAATTAATTCCTAAGTATTTTATTTTTTGATGCTATTGTAAATGGAATAGTTTTCTTAGTATCATTTTTGGATTGTACATTGCCAGTATATAGAAGTAATATATAATTGATTTTTGTATATTGATTTTGTATCCTTCAGCTTTGCTGAACTCATTTATTAGTTCTCTTAGTTTTTTTTTTTTTGTGTGTGTAGATTCCTCACAATTGTCTGTGTATAAAATCATGACATCTGCCAATAGAGTTTTAGTTCTTTCTTCCCAATCTAATGAATTTTTTTTTTAATTTTTCTTGACTAGTTGCCCTGGCTAAAACCTCCAGCATAACGTAGAATAGAATTGGTGAGAGTGCACATTTTCATCGTATTCCTGATCTTAGAGGGAAAACTTTCAGTCTTTTACCATGAAGTATAATGCTAACGGTGGGCTTTTTGTAGATGGCCCTTATCAGGTTGAGGAAGTTCCTTTCTATTTTTAGTTTCTTGAGTGTTTTTATCATGAAAGGATGTTGGATTTTTGTCAAATGCATTTTCTGTATCTACTGAGATGATCATGTGGGTTTTGTCCTTTATTCTATCAATATGGTATATTGAATTGATAGATTTTCATATGTTGAACCAACCTTGCAATCTCAGGATAAATTTTACTTCTAAGTTTTGTGTTTTCCAAGCTAAACACATACAGTTCCTTTACTATTTGTCACCTGATTTGAGAGCTGGAGTAAGGCAGGCAGAAAGTAGATCTTCTTTAAAAATACAAAGAGAGGTAGAGCCAGTGGGAGAGCAACCTCCCGGATCTGGAAATTTTAAAATTTGTAAATGATTTTTACATTGACTGCTTCTAGTCAGTGGCTCTTTGAGTGGAGGTATCATACTTATTTAGACAAATGTGCCCCTACTGATGGATTATCCCTCCCTGTGACAGTGATAAACATACTGATATATATTTTCTTTTTCAAAGTTATGTCAGAAAATCTGAGAAATGGAAAAAAAAGAGAAGAATCACCCATAATAATCTTATTATTTTACCAGAACTATAGATAGTTTTTGTAGGGAGTGGGGAACAGGTTAGTTGAGGTCTAATTTACATACAGAAAAAAAATCACCTTTTTTGAGGAATACAGTTCTATGAATTTTGACAAATGCATATAATCATGTAACCAACACCGTAATCAGGGGATATAACAGTTCCATCAAAAAGGTTCCTTTTTGTGCTCCTTTGTAGTCAATCCCCTCCCTCTACCTTCAAAACTTTGATGAGCACTGATATGTTCTCTGTACCTATCATTTTGCATTTTCCAGAATGTTACATAATAGAATAATATGGTATGTAGCCTTTTATGTCTGGCTTCTTTCACTTAGCATAATACTTTTGGGATTTATCTATATGCATATATCAGTAGTTTGTTCCTTTCTACTGAGTAGTATTCCACTGTATGGATGTATCACAATTTGTTTATCCATTCACCAACATTTGAGTTGTTATTATTTTTGGACAATTATGAATAAAGCTGCTATGAGCATTCACATTCTGTTTTTTAGTATGTATGTGAATATTCTCTTTCATTTCTCTTGGGCAAATGCTCAGGAGTGGGATTGCTAGATCATATGCTAAGTATATGTTTAACTTGATAAGACACTGCACAACTGCTTTCCAAAGTGTCCGTACCATTTTATAGTACCATCATACCACCAGCAATGTGTGGGAGTACCAGTTGCTCACAAACTTGCCAGTACATGACATGGTCAGTTGTTTGTTTGTTTTTAAAGATGTTACCCATTCTAGTAGATGCATAGTGATCTAAAGCATTTTTTATGTATTTCTATCTTTTTTCATATGTGCATGTTTTCCACTGGAAATCCAAGTTTACGTTCAATTTTGTATACTACTTTTTCATCTCATAGTAAAGAGGGCCCTTTTCCATGAGAGCCATCATTTGAGATTGACGAATATTCCACTGAGTGGCTGTGACACAAGCACCTCTTGTTGCTGTTGGGTTGTTTTCAATTTTTGTTGTTACAAGCCACACTGCAATAAAGACCTTTACACATTAGCTTTTTCATCTTTTGGGGTAGTTCCTTTGGCTAAAGTCTCAGAAGTGGGATTCTTGGGTCAAAGGGTATAAACATTTTTATGACTTTGGATTGCTTTCTGAAAGGGTTTTGTCTATTTACAAGAGCACCAGGAATACACAACAAAAACGGTATCAGGACACTGTTGTCACTATTAGGTATTTTCACCTAAAAAGATTTTTTTAAATACATAAAATGATTCTTTTTGAAAAATTTACATTTATTTGTTTCCTAGTGAAGTGGAACATTTTTCTATGTTCTTGTTTACTGGTTGCATTTTCCATTCTATGAATTATGTTTATGTTCTTAGCTTATTATTGGGACTTGACATTTTCTTATAAATTAATATGACTATTTTAAATAATAATGATATTAACCCTTTGTCATGGTATCTATTAATATTTTCCCAATCTCTTGGTTGTCTTTTTTTTTTAACATACAGAAATGTTTTGTTCTTCCGTAAAGTCAAATCTGTCACTCTTTTCCTTTGAGGGTTTCTGTATTGCTTCTAAGCTTAGAAAAATCATTTTCATCCCTCTCTCCTGAGGCTTGATAAATGGTCAATTTAATTTTCTTCTAGATTTTCTCAAGGTTTGAAAATAATTATTTCTGTAGCATAGAGGGTTTATATTGATATATAATGGGATATAAGTTCCTTTAAAAAAAGATATTTTTCAACATGAAACCATAATTTAAGTAAAATATTCTACAAAGACACTAAAAGATTGAACCTGAATTTATCTTAATGTGACGACATGTTCATTTGTGTTCTGTGTCACCCCTCCGAGGTATCAGGTGCACATTCAGGTATCGTCAGTAAACAATGGCTGCACCCCACGTGTTGACTGGGTGGAAGGATGGCCGGACACCAGGAGGCTACACAGGTCCCCACTCCCAGGGCCCGTGGGTCACATACTCCTTCCCCTGTTCCTGAGTCACTATTCCATTGGCCCACATTTTCGAAACCCCTCCACTCCCCTCCCCAGTGTGGACAAGGGCAGCCTGCGTGGACATCTCCTCAGGGAACAGGGAATTGTTCCCTCTGTACCCAGTCGGAGCTCACTTGGGGAACCCTGGGCTCCAGGTCCCCAGTCTGTTAAACTGACCTGTGGGTCTGGCAGGGGCAGCCTCCCTGGCCCCTTTGTCCAGTCCACTTTGTTTGAGGCCATCAGAAGCAGATGATAATTATTCTGCCTCATGGATCCAGCAGAGGTAACCCTTTCCCCGACACTGTGCATTTTTGCAACTGACTATGTCTTTCCTCCTGAGTTTATCAAGATATTGCCAAATAGAACAAATTCTCCAAAATGAAAAAACTCCTAGTCCTCAGACAAAGGCTTCCTGAATGAACAGGGGCCTGGCTGTTGCCCCTGTTTTGAACAGATGGAAGAAATCGCTTCATTTTCCGAGGTTATGTTAGGGCTGTACCATCCAGCAGAAACGCCACTTGCAAAAAACCCCAGCGACCGCAGGAGCGAGAGACAGCAGTTCACCAAGCCCAAAGCCTCCCTCGCCCAGATCCCAATCACTATTAACATTCTCGGGGCCCCAGACCCAGGGCTGAAGGCCCCATCTCCCCACAGCGGATGGAGGAGTGGGCAGGAGGGCAGCGGTGGGGACAGGCCGGGCCCCTCCCTCCAAACGAGGCAGGCTCTCCTCGGGGTCTGCCAGAGCACCCTGTGTTTAGTTAAAAACTCTCTCCAAAAGAAAGAGCGTTAAGGCGGAGAGCTTGAAGTGGATCCCGAGTAATTAAGTGTATAAATTAATTCTTCCCCTAAGAAATGTTCCTCTCCTATTATTAGATTTTGCTCTCGGAGGAGCTACATCCAAGTAGTGGGTTTCCATTTGTGTGTGTGTGTGTGTGTGTGTGTGTGTGTGTGTGTGTGTGTGTGTGACATCGCACATTCTGGGCTTTGCTGCCTGAAGCCTACAATTAAAATAAGTGACATGAATGTGTCTTTAAAAGAGAGATCTGTGGAAAACTAACGAATTGTCTGTCAGGGGAAGAAAAAAAAAATGAAATATGGCTGCCTCAGCCCACTGAATGGATGAATAGGAAAGTACTTGTCCATCCAAGTACCCAAAGGGATAAAACCCAATGATAGCCTTCTCAACTGCTTAGCGCATAATGCATGTGCTGTTTGGATGCTAGTAATGTGTTTTTTACTTCTCCTATCTAGAAGGAATGAATCAAATATGAGGAGAGCTGGAACATGATTTTCAACCCATTGCTTTTGATTAAGTGCCCGAACAGGCAGGTCCTGGGACTTGCAGTAATACTAATGGGGCATAAAGTGCTATAAAAGGGACGGGCCCTACTTTTGTCCAAATGCCATTATCCTGGAATCAGAGACCCTGGGTGTAATATGTCCATGGTTAACCTTTTTTTTTCCTGACAGGAAATTTTCTCCATCCACTCACACCATCAATTATGCTGCATTTGGCCAGAGTGATGAGTGATCACTTTATTTCAAAAGAAAAAGGCGCACACGCGCCAGGCTCCCAAATACAGACCCCTGGCTGCCGAGGGTGGCTGGCTGGGAGGGGGGCTGGCGAGAAGACGGTGGCTGGCAGGGTCTGGCCGGCAGGGTCTGGGCAAAACTGTGCTTTTGTTTTAGGCTGGTTTTTCCCGTTTCATTGCTCCTTTGCTTGTTTCGGAAGAAGAGATTAAGTAACAGACAACAAAATATTTCTTATTTTGACCCTAAAAATAGTTAACTGACTGAGACTTCAGCTACCCTAAGAGGAGCCGGCAGCTAACCATTAACCTGGGGATACGGCAGAGAGAAGCTCGGTTGTTGGGATCTGGCACAGCAAGGACAAGAGCAAAGAGAACAGGTTTTTCCCTTTCGGCTGACATACTCAGGGGAAGGCTATTTGGTCACTGTCCGCAGGGAGCCAGGTCTGCGTGGCTGGGCTGTCCTCCCAGCTCTGCCTCGAGGACATCATTCCCCCAGAGCTCCCCTAGCTGCCTCTGCCCCGTTCCAAACTTCACGATACATTTTTTTTTTTTTTGCAATCAGCAAGTTGCAGATTGTCCAACTGTTTTGTAATTTATTGTAAACTGCTGCAAAAAGAAAAAAAAAAAAAAAAAGAAAAGAAAAAGGAAAAGGAAAAGGAAAAGAAAAAAATTCGACGACGCCATAACATAGTCCCGAGTGTAAATCAAACATTCCTTGTCATGTTGATAGCTTGTGTTAGTCTAATGTATTTTATATTACTCAAAAGCTTTGAAACCCTGCAGCTTTCTTCATATAGGCCATTATGCGGTTATCATTAAATTGTCTTGCAAAGAACATTATCGGTAATTATAGCAGACACTAAAATCAAATGATCAGAGTGGGACCTTTAACACCAAGAGGAACCATTAGAAGTTAATCAAATAAAAGGATGAGAATAATTATGTTAGGATTAAGCAGTAATATGCCAGAAGTTATATACTTTGCTGACTATATATCTTTACTCCCGGCTTCCTGAATTTCCTTCTCGTTGATGTGTTTTTATATAATACTTTGGCACAGAATGGAAACGACGATGTTTTTGTCATGGCACGATCAGGCTGGAAGGTTCATAGGCGGTTCATATCTAAATGCCATCAGAGGCATGGAGGTAATGATGAAGATAAAAATAATAGTAATAAAAAAAAAGTGCAAAGCTGGAAAAAAAATCCATCGGTCAATGGAGCGTGGCAAAATGATACAAATGGCTGCAACGGGCACAAGTGCGAGGAAAGGCGTTACTGGCTGGTGGCTGTGTCTTGGAGAGCAAGGATTGCTCCTGCAGGCCTTGCTGCAAACCAGCGTGGAAAAGCCAGCACCGTGCAGGCTCTCAAGCTGCCTCTGCCAGAGCCGATACTCGGGACTGTTAGTGAAGTAGAGACACTGGGGGTGCCAGGCAGGAGGGACGCTTGGCTCCCTGAGGATAAGAGGGCCATGCATGTCCCTCTGTGACCCCCAAAATGCACACCTGTGGCACCTTGCAGATGTGCCTGTCTCTGCATTGGAACAGGCTGGCAGGAACACAGGCTTACAGGGCTCAGGGCTGTGGCTCTAGCAGGAGAGAGGGGACCTCTTCAAGGTGTGGTTCCTCTTACTTCCCAGACACAATGCCATTGTAAGAAGCTAGGAGGACCGAGTGATTCTCTATAGTATGACCTTTAAAAAAAAAAATCATTGCCTCTCCCCTTTTCCCTTACAAATAAAGACTCATTCATAACAACAGGTTTGCTTTTGTGTCCCAGGTTTGTGCTGGGGACTGGGATATGTGGATGAATAAGAAAATGACAAATTTTTTTGCTTAAAATGTTGCAAACATATGACATACAAATACAAACAGCAAAGTGATTTAAATGGTAGTGCTCAGCCTAACGTTTCTATATTTTTCACGGTTTTACATTTGTGGGTGTTTTGTGATATTTAAAAAGGAGGGCAGCGCTCCATTTCACAGAGGTCAAAGCTGAGGCCCACTGGAGAAAGTGATAGAGTCCGGGGTGGAGAGCAGTTCCTACAGGACTTTCTCTGTTGCTCTCATAGTGGCCCTGCTGGGGGTGTCAATTCCCACTGTCCTTTCCGCCTGGACTAACAGGTACCATCCCTGCCTCCTACCGCAACTGTGAAGAAGGGATGAGGTCAAGGGTACGGAAGGGTTTGAAAAGTCAAAAGTGGGCTTCCAGATCACAACTGGGCTGCTTCTGCCTGGAGAAAATTGCCTTTTATTGCTTTGCGTGTTTTCAGATTGTAAAGGCTCTGTTTGGGGGCTTGGGGAGAAAAGAGAGAGCCTGCCCTAAATGATAAAGCAGAGGTGAACCTGGGGACATCAGTGGCTGATAAATCCTAAACAGGGAGGATTTGGGCTCAGTGTATGTCAATTATTTTCTGCTTGTCCAGCAGCTATAAACAAGAGGCCTCTCAGACCAGGAACAGGAACTTGGGAGAGATTCTGAAATGAGGAGAGGTGGCTATCTGTTAGAGCCGGGCACAAGCCCCATGTCATGTGTAACAGGCCTGCGGAAGATGGCACACTCTTCTCCCCCATAAAGACCACCTGGTCCCTAGTGAGAATAGGTCCAGAAACCAATTTCGGACCACAGTTCCAAGAAGCATAGCTTCACCTACAAGGTAGAACCAGTGCTAACAACAATCTTGTTCATAAGGTTTAAATACAACCAAACCAACCAAACAAACAAACAAAACCAACTAGCCTGAGGCAAGGGTAGGGGATAGGGGATGTCATTTTTCAGGGCTCATAGTTATGGGTCCCAAGGAAGAGTCTTGGGGGACTAGATGTGCCTTCCTTGTCAGAGAGGCTGGCTATGTACAAACACTCAGTTAGGCAGCAGGGTCCAAAGGACAGAGTGCCACCCCCAGCCCTAGAGCTATTCCAATCCAATTCTACCACTAGCCTTGGTCTGAGCATCCAGCCTGCTATACAACCACAACGAGTAAGATGTGCAATGTTTGGGGGATGGACACGCTTGAAACTCTTACTCTAGGGGGGAGGGGGGCATGGGCAATATATGTCACCTTAACACTTGTACCCCCATAATACGCCAAAATAATAATAAAAAAAAAGAACCAGAGAGTGCACAGGCCCAGGGAGAGGGGGTCAGGGAGTAGTCAATGAAAAGGCTGGCCTGGCCCCACTGCTCAGTTCCAGACAGATGAGGGGCAAATTCAGCTAGGATGTGCTGTCTGAATATTGCTGTTTATTTTGTTTTCAGGTTTTTTGTTTGCTGTTTTGTTTTCTCAGTGACTAGCAATTAAATTCCCATTTCTGTGTTTGTTAAAGAGCACACAAGGATGGCGACTGGCAAAAACGGCAACCATTTCTTGAAAGAAAAGGAACCCCAGAGAGGAAGCTAAGTGGCACACACAGTGAGGTAGGAATGGGGGCTGGGGACAAATAAGCCAGATTTCTGGCATCTATGGGACAAGAGAACGTCCTGCTTAAGGAATTGGTTTTACTGGGCCTTGGAACTTGGCTGGGAAAAACCTATGTTTTCCCTTTCTCTGTTGTTATTGAGTTCCGGTAACTGACACCAGGCAAGGGGCAGGTGAAGACCAACCATGGTACCTTACAAAGCGCACGGGTTTGCGGATCGATTGATCTGGGCGTGCCCTGAAGATATTGGGGGAGAAAATCTCAACTTCCCTATGGAATCATTTGGAGCCTCTCCTTCTACATGGCAGATGGGATGAACACAGTTGCTGTTCTCTCTGTAAACCTACTTTTCCACTTAGACAGTAGTTTACAAAAAATATTTCTGTTCCGTCATTTCATCCGTGATTCACAGTAACCATGTTGAAGAGAAGCAGTGACATTTTTATCCCATTTTATAGATGGAAAAACTAAACTCGGTGAGGTAGGGGGTCTTTCTCAAGGGCAACGGGTCATTTGTGACAAAACAGGGGCTGAATTCAGCCCATCTGACCTGACCCTGACCGCCGGATCCCTGTTTCACTGCGCATGCTCCTTGTGGCAGGGCCATGCCTTTGGGGGGACAGTCCAAATGGGGACTAGCTTTGGGGCATGTCATGAGTTTTTTGGAGTCTTATCAAACATGAGATAACAATCATGAATTCACAGGCATCGACACACATGCCGGCCACCACTGGGTGCAGAAGCACCATTAGGCGACATCAGCCATCCACACGACTCCGGCTGTTCCACAGGGCTGGGAGTGAGGCGACGTGTAAATCTGGTTGAGCTGTGAACATGTCACCCTCTCCGTGTGCTATTTTCGAGGACACAGCCCCGACGAGGCTCAGAATAACTGCCCTGTTATTCAGCAGGCTTAGAGGCAAGGTCTCCAACAAATGTGGTCAAGCCGTGTCATCCACGAGGAAGGGAAAGGAGCTAGAGGGGTCCTTTTCACCCCCTCCCCACCCTCCTTCTATTGAGCTCTTAAATTAGCTCTGAAAACCCAGGTGTCAGCCGTCCCCCTAGAACAACCCAGATGAGCCATTCAAAACGCCAAGAAGAAATGAATGCCTAAATCACCCTGTCTCTCCGAAGGTAGAGTCTTGCCTAATCACACGTCAAATCATATTTTTTCTTCTGCAGATGGATGTCTTCTTTCAAAGTCTGATGGTCACAGAGACAAAGGTATCGCTCAGCCTTAAGTAACTATTGAAGTTTTACCCCGATAGATTATTTGCTAGGAGTAACTAACGTAAAAAATGCCCTGTCAGACAACAGCTTGCTTTCTCTCATTTTTTTTTAAAGGGTAATATTTGGTTTCATCTTGCAACTACTTGGGAAAATTTAGCACTGAGTCAGAAAGGTTGGCCAACAAGTAGCACTTCATAAATTGCTGGAGCCCTAATCAATACATATTGTCATCCACTCCAGTCCTTTGGGCAGATTTCTCTCTGCCCTGAGTCGTTGGTGTATTTTATGAGGTTGTTACAGGCTGGGCTTGCATGGCCTGGGCCTAATGAACCTGTCACTGCTGCTATTGATTGACATGCCAGTGTAAGTGAGACAGGCGATTCCGATTGACTTCCTAATTACTGCTGCTGGGCTGCCTCGCCAACTGCTCGGGCCAGAGGTTAATAGTTTTGATGTTCAGCCACTCCTCGCTGTTCAGGCCAGAGTGAAACTGGCTCCCCAGAAGTCAATACCTGAATCAAGTTCTCAAGGCTACTGCCGTGCCTGATCAATTAAGGCCTTCGTGTTCCTCCTGGTGGCGGCTGACAAGAGGCTGATGAGTGGAGGAGCTCAAAAGCAAATGGTTTAAGAGAGTTTAGGAGGCTCTGAAAGCACCGCCCCACGGTCAAGGATTGGCAATTAAGACAGATGGAGTTGTGGGGGAGGATCGTTGAGCTGGGAGTCATTAGGAGCACTGCACCAGAGCATCCACCATTGGTTTTGTTTTGTTTTGCTTTTAGTTTTTTTTTATGCTAACAGTTGAAAATTAAGTGCCTTTTATTCCTCCAATGTCCAAAATTCTGCCAGGTGCCATGGACTCTTAGAGAATGTCTTAGTCCATTGGGGCTGCTCTGGCAAAATACTGTAAGCTAGGTAGCTTATAAACAACAGAAATCTGTATTTCATAGTTCTAGAGACTGGGAAGCCCAAGATCAAGGCATGGGCAGTCTCCGCATGTGGTGAGGGCTCACTTTCTGGTTCATAGATGGTGCCTTCCTTCTGCATGCTCACATGGTGAAAGGGGCCAGGCAGCTGTCTGCTGCCTCTTTTATAAGGGCACTAATCCCATTCATGAGGGTTCCACCCCCATGACCTGATCACCTCCCAAATGTGCCACACATTGGTGATTAAGTTTCAGCATATGAATTTGGGCGGACAAAAACATTCAGAACACAACCGAGAGGAAAGAATGAGATAACTTGCATTGATTCATCCATTCAGCAGAAACTAATTGAATGTTAACTTTCTCCAAGGTATGGTGGGGAGTGTATAGATTTATAGTAACTGTTCATTAAGATTATGTCTTAAGAGTGGGGAATGTTTTCAACACTCATATTGTTACTTGAACCTCACAACGCAACATGAAGTAGGTGGTAGGGAGTGGTGTCACGATTTTCCTACTCAATGAGAAAACAAAGAGAGAACATGACCATGTGTGTTATGCCTCCTATGTAGGATATATTCAGTCCTGAGCTGGTACCCAATAAATGTTTCTCTGAGGCAGGACACAGGGCCCCAAACCTTTCAGGAGCTGAAAAATCTGATGCTGAAAAAGCGTGGCCATAGTCATGTATAGCTGCCACTCACAGTCAGCCACACAACCGGCAAACACCTCCAAGAGAAGCAGCGTAAGGCTCCCACGTAGATCCATTCTTCACCTTGAACATGGGGCTTAATCCTGAATCTGCTCTGAGAACAGCAGTGGAACAAGGTCATCTGATCTCCAGACAAGATGCTGGGGTTGGGGGAACCTGCCAAGGTCCTTCCTGGTTTGCCTTCTTCTGTCCCCATCTCTCTCTGTGTCTGTGAGGATTCTTTCAGCTACCCATCCAGAAGTGGCTTAAATAAAAACATTTATTAACACGCCTAACAAGGAGTCTAGCTGCAGGGATGCTCCATACTTGGTTCATTAGGTGGTGGCTCAGCTCTGAAATTTTCCCTTTAGGTCCTACGATGGTTACAACTGGTCGAAGGCCTAGCACATAGTAGGTCTCAAATACATGCTGAAAAAATTGCTTGCAGGAATCTCCATGTTCCTGACTTCTCTTCCTTATTCCTTTCTCTTGCATCGGACTCAATGAAGAAATTCAAGATAATTTCAAGATAACAGGCAATAAGACCCTTTCCTATTGTGGTGGCACTCGACCTTAGATCCACATTGGGAACACTTGGGGAGCTGTAAAAGTACTGATGCCCAGGTCCCACCCGCAGAGATTTGGATTTAATCAGCCTTGGGTGGAGCAAAGGGAAGTTGAAAAGGTCCCCAGCCAAGCCCGATGGGCAGAGAATGCTGAGAACCACTTAGCATCCACCCAGGACCTGCGGGTACCATGTTGCCAAGTCTTACAGCAAGCCCTCCTCACCATCAAAGGAGCTAAAGGACCCCTCACTCTATTAGGTCTCTCCCAAGAACCCGCTCCCGTCACATATTAAGAACTCCACTGGGTCCTCGCTTTATTTCACAGATGCCACCAAGCAGCCACGAGCCGGTAATGATTTCTGGTCAGTTGCAAACAATTAAGTCGGGGAGAAAAGAATCCACATTCCATTACCAATCCCCTAAACGGCTCGCTCCCTGGCCTAATTGCCTTCTGAGTTCCCCAGACAGCTGCGGCTAATAAGGCTAACGCCCGAAGAGCCAGAACTTGAACCTAGAAGGAAAATAGTTTGGAGTTGATTTGAAGGCTCAGCCCATCTAGGGGTCCGCCATGAGAGCTCTGCCCCGACAGCAAGGAAGCCGTCGCCCACGTCACCGGAGCGCCTTCCCTCCCCCCTCCCCGCCTCCCCGTTTAACACACTCTTTCCAAAAATCTCAAGGCAACTGCAGCCTGATTTTTGATGGATTGGCTACTGTGTTTTATTCGACAATGTATATCACTCTGCCAATATGAATTTGCAAGATGGTAAAAATACAACCCCCCGAAAAGATTACATGAAAGGGGAAAAAAATCATTAGGCAATTAAGAATGGCAATAATTCACCCATATCTATGCTTTGGGAAGAAATATTGCCCTGGGGAATTAGCTCTGCTTATCACTTTGTCATCTGTCTGGGGTACGAGTGAGCGGAGCTTTCCCGTGCATTGCTGCTGATTTCCTGCAGTATTTCTAAGCGTGATCAAAACGAATGCCAGGCTTTTAATAGAACTCTGTCTCTCTCGGGGTAGCCGTAATTTGTACATATGAAGCTGAGCTACTAAATTAACTAAACATGTGCATTCCTTAAGCACCTCCGCATAACTCCCTTGCAGAGGAACCATCTTCTGACAATAATAGAATTTCTGAGCGGGAAGTGAACTTAGGGGTCATTGGCCACCCTCATCATTTTATGAAGGAGGACATTTGAGGCCCAGAGAGGGAAAGTAATTTTTCTGAGGTCACACAGCTCATAGAGACAAAGATACAGCTAAAGTCCCAGGCTTGCCAACTCGCAGTCTAGCAGGACTGTCTATTCCACTGTGCTGCCTACTCTTTGGCCAATTCATTATCCATCAAGGAGCTAAAGGACAGGGTGTGACCTAGTCCCTTAAGGCGCGACTTTTGAAACCCCCTTTTCTGGGCTGCCTTCTTTGGCTCCCCCACCCTGCCCCAGGCTGCAGTGGGTGCTTCTCTTGTGTTCTTTCATCTCTATCTTTACCTGCCTCACCCCTGCATGTCCCACACTATGACATCATTAGCGACAGCCCATTTTCTGTTGTGTGACCCAACAGACTGGCAGGTCCTTGAGATCAGGGATATGTTATGTTCATGTTAATGTCCTCAGTACCCAGTGCATACTAGGTATTCCATAAGAGGAATTTGAATAAATAAATAAGGTGTGTGTGCTCTTGTCATTAGGAGGAAGAGACCTAGTCTTTGTTCATTTCTCGTGATTTGAGATGACAAGCCAAGCTCTCTTATCCCTTAGAGGGACCCAGAGAGAAGGTCCTTTGCCATCGATGCTGTAAGAAATTCCTCATCTATAATCCTGCTCTTCCCACCCACCCCCTCTGTCTCCCACCCTGCCCCCCTTCTCCCCTGTAAGATTTCACAGTCTGATCAGCCCAGTTGCCTCTGTGTCCGTGAACACACCTAGCTCATTCTCACTTCTACACTGGTTCTTGTGAGCCCCTTACTTGGACAGCCTCCTTCTTTCCCCATCCCACGCACTCGATGGGGCTGTCCCTGGTTAGCCTCAGGACACCGTGATTGTTACATTGTTTCATAGTCTATATCTCTCAGTCTGCTTCACCCCCGTCTAGACCTGTGCTACTCACCATTACATATTGTTTTCTAATTGTATTGTGTGAAAATATTGATACTCTAACAAGACTGAACACTTTCAGAAGTCACAACTTCTTTTATATCTGTCACAAATCATTTTCAATATGTGATCAGATGAAATGTCAAGATGCTCATTGAACGATTGGGATTTGGAAAGCATTTCCCACCTCAAGATGCTCTTCCTTGAAGAGCCATCAGTAATCCTCTGGTCCTGATTTGATCACCTAATAGCACTGTAGACCTCACAAGGCAGCCGAGAGACAGGTAGGGAAAGGTGAAGTGGCCTCATGGAACACATGGCAGTGATCTCTGCTCAATCAGTTAGGGTTGGGATCAGCTGCACGTAACAGAAACATGATAAGAGCACTGCGGCAGACTGTATTTTGTAACTTACAAAAATGGCCATAGCCACATAACTGGTTCCGCATGTTTCTATCCCAAAAAGAGAAGTCTATGTCCCCTTCTTGCAATCAGACTGATCTCTGTGGCTGCTTCAGTGAACAGATTGCAATTGGAGGCAACACTGCATGATGTCCAAGGTCATGAAAGATGACCTGGCTTCTGCCTGGATCTCCCACTCCTGGGATGTTTGACTTTGGAACCCAACCACCATGTTGTGAGGAAGCCAAAGACACAAGGAGAAACCACATGCAAAAATTCTAGCCGGAGCTCCAGATTAGACCTCAGCCACCCATCAGCATCAACCACTGGACATGTGAATGAGCAAACCTACAGATACCTCCAAGCCTCTACCCTTCCAACTTCCCCCATTGACTGCAGATAGAGCAGATAGGCTTGCCTCACCTACCCAGACTGCAGGTTCATGAGTGAAATAACTGCTGCTGTTGTTTTAAGCCAGGAAGTTGTGGGGTGATTTGTTATAAACGACCTGAATGAGTGTTTAACCAAATAAGATGTTATTTTTTCTCATATAGCAGAGTCCAAGGGTGGGCAGCCCAGGTGTGTGCTCAAGGAACAGGCTCGTTCTACCTTCCTAGTTTACCATCCTTAGCGTGTAACTTTGGTTCCTAAGAGCGTGAGTTGATTGTTTCACCCATGGGCATCAGATCCAAGTTCCAGGCCAAAGAAGGGAACAGGGAACAGGGCATGAAAGAAAAAGGAAATGTCCTGTGCCGGCTGAGTCTGGGCTGTCTTACAAGCTTTCCTAAAAACCACTCCAGAAACTTCCAGACTGACTTCCTCTGAGCAAGAAGGAATTCTTCCAGCAGACTGCCTTTGCACGTGGACTGCGACTCTGCCCTGAGTCACTAGCCCACCTGCCTACCCTACAGATTTTGGATTTAGCAAGCCTTCTCCATCCTACAAGCCAATTCCCTAAATCTCTCTTTCCACCTCCCCCACCCCGTGTGTGTGTGTGTGTGTGTGTGTGTGTGTGTGTGTGTATCTCCTCTTGGTTCTGTTTTCCTGAAGAACTCTAATATATGTATCAAGACCCTTTGAGATAATCTCTTATTTAAGATGCCCAAGGAAAATAGAAGCAATTTTCTCCCTACTTTAATTTTGCCATTGCAGGGAACTGCATTAGGTGCCGAAGGGGAGCAAAGATGGACACGACCCACACCCTGCTCCTGAGGTGCTCATATGCTGGTTGGGTCACATGGCACGCCAGCATTTCCCAAAGTGCGATTGACATAATACTACCCTGAAATATGCTCCTCGACAAAAGGATTCCTTGGTCTGAGAAGTTTGGGAAACACCACCTAGAGAGATTTTAATTAGGTTGACCATAGGTCTTAGTTTCCATCAATCGTCCTGGCGTCAATAATAATGGCACCCCTTTGACTCTCTCAGTGTCCTCAGTTGGATCATAAGTTATATGGTCACCCTGGTTGTGAGTACAAATGTGAGCAAATTAAAGGCTCTGAGTCATCCTGCTTTAAAGAAACCCGTTCAGCTTTGTTAGCCCTGGTGTTCCCCAAATGCATCTGAGATGGGGTGGTTTTTACATTAACGTCTACTGACACCTCCTAGGACCAGTGTTCTGAAGGACACTGACATAGATGGAAGTAACCGTTTAGGAACAATCTACACACACAGCCAGAGGGTCGGGGAAGGCCCCCCAACTGGGAGAACTTGCATTGGGTGTTGAAGAATCAGCAAGATGTCAACAGGAAGAAAGGAGATAGGAAGAGACTCCACGTGGAGAAACAGCTCTGGCCAAAGTTTGCTGTTCTTAACGTGAGAAAGAGAGAGGCTTGCAGCAGCAGCTCAGCTGGAAGAAAAGGTTTCTCTCCTCTTAATTATTTCCATTTTTAATTCCCTGTTTAAATTATGGCTGTTAACGGAATCTTACCACCTCATCCTGGTGGCCAACAGAGATTCCTGCCCATGGAGTAGGAACCCAACGAATGGTTGTTGATTGATAGGTTGGCTAAAGAAAGGACCTGCTGTTGAAATAGTTTACATAGTTGCACACAATTCATCAGTATCCCAGGAGTCATTTCCCATTAGTCTCAGCTTCTGGGATATCTTTATCTACTTGCAGGCTGATGGATCACATTAGGCCAGGAAGGGCCATGCCAGCAAGCAGTTGAGTGCAATGCAGGGGTTAAAAATCATCAGCTTCGCTCATCCAAGTGTAGCAGGGGCCCCACTCTCGGATTTGGGAGTGGCTGTTCCTCAGCATCTGATTCTTAGAGGGCACAAGGGGAGGTGGAGGCAGCGGGCTGCAAGGTCAGGAGCTCCCCCAATGATGTCTGCAAGCAGAATGCGCCTCTGCCTTTGCCCTAGACCACTAGGGCCAGGCAGTAAATGCTTCTAGATATCACTCATGGTCTTAGTCTGGCACCCACAGGCATTCAGCAAAATATTCTTTAAGGTGAAATGAATGTGTTGAATTCATGCAACTGCTCCAAGCATCATTCCCTCACCCACTAAAATAGGTTAAAGAAGGCCGGGAGCAGTGGCTCACGCCTGTAATCCTAGCATTCTAGGAGGCCAAGGCGGGTGGATTGCTTAAGGTCAGGAGTTTGAAACCAGCCTGAACAAGAGGGAGACCCCATCTCTACTAAAAATAGAAAGAAATTAATTGGCCAACTAAAAATATATATAGAAAAAATTAGCTGGGCATAGTGGCGCATGCCTGTAGTCCCAGCTAGTTGGGAGGCTGAGGCAGGAGGATCGCTTGAGCCCAGGAGTTTGAGGTTGCTGTGAGCTAGGCTGACCCAACAGCACTCTAGCCCAGGCAACAGAGCAAGACTCTGTCTCAAAAATAAAATAAAATAAAATAAAATAAAATAAAATAAAATAAAATAAAATAAAATAGGTTAAAGAATCCTTTCCTCATGTGTTAGTAACTGAGATATCAGTTGAGTTCCCCAGCCCCCAAGTGTCTACTTAGTGACTCAAGTTCTCCTTCCATAGACTTGGGAAAGGCTTTGGCCTTTCCCATGATTTCTGAAAATCTTGATATTTGAACCACGAATCTCCTGAATTCGTTCCATTTGGAAAACACTTTGCTGTCCTGAACTTACCACCTCCACTGCACACTCAGCTCCCCTGGCCCAGGACTCAGACTGAAATTTCCATTAGTTTTCATACATATCCTGCACACAAGGCATTTAAGTTTGTAGTGGACTTTACCTGGTATTTGGAGAGGTGGAGGGATTGCTACCAGAACAAGCTACTTAGACATTAATAGCAGACATCTCGGTATATTTAAGAAGATAATAATAATTATTAAAGGACCTAGGCCATTTCTACAACTCAGGCTCCAGCCTAGCCCTGTCCTCCTCCTCTCAACTTGTCCTTCCACTTGGCCTTCCCTTCCCAGAACAAAATATCAATTTCTCCAATTTCCCTAGGCAGAGCTTTTCCACTTTCTTTTGTTACCCCACACTCTGACCCAGCCCCCCTTTGCACAGTTGAGGGTCCCCTTGAAGCCAGGAGGACCAAGCCAGTCAAGGCCTTCCTCTTCTCTAGTCTTCAGGGCGTGGAAAGGGGTGAGTTAATCCCCAGTTTTCCTTATAACATTCAGTTGAATCAGGAAGCTAGTTTCAGCAATATTCCAAATAATCACGTGAGGATAATTGTGAACTTTCCCTGGCAAATTAAATCCCAGAGGGACATCTTCACTTCCCTGTCCCCATCTTCCCCTGACCCCAGCATCAGAGAATGCAAACTTATTTTAATACAGATCTAAATTAATTCTACTGTCTTTTCTCTTTTCCTACAATGCTTCTTCTTAACCTCCGTGTTTTGAGCAGATGCAGTCCCCTTGTTTCTGAAGATATGGTGTCTTAAGGAGGGTTCTCCCAGAAGCAGAGCCTGAGACAAAAACGTGAGCACAGGTCATTTATTTGGAAGGTGATCCCAGAAAGGAATGAAGGATCAGAAAGAATGTGACAAGGAAGGAGAAAGGCCAATGTAAATGCTCATTGTCAAGGTTGCAGCTATAGGCAGTAGGCATTGCAGTCTGCAGGACCTCTGAGCATCACAGAGAACCCCATCTGAGGGATGAGAGGCCGGGGTGTTTGTCTACTGGCTCCCCTCCAGCATTGGGCCATTTGGAGGAGGGTCATCCCAGGGACGACAATGCCTTTGCGTTTCTGGGAAGCACTTGTTAATTGGTTACTGAGTTCCTGCTGGAGAAGTCTGGGTGGAAATCAGTGTGTGCTTGATATGGAACTAGGCCAGTCTGTGTCTGAGCTCACCTAGAACTGCCCCTCCAAGTTGCGTCTGTATTGGAGGTGAGCCACGGGCTCTGATGTGGGGCACCAAATGCTTCTGCTGCACGTGGGAAGAGCTCCATTTGCCAGAAGCCGAAGGGAAGATGCTTAACTCTGCAGGGTTGAAATTATGCTCTGACGTGCAACCATTACGTGCCTCGGTACCTGCAGTTATCATTTAGTCTTTTCTCAAATGTTTGGTCCTCTTGTCTTGCTTGCATGGTCAAGTAGCAGTTCTTTGTCACTTGGATGTAGGCATGATCATATGACTTACTATAGCCAGTGAAATGTGAAAGGAACTGACACTTCTGGACAATAGCTTTAAAGGCCAGTCTGTGATTCACTGTCTCTCTTTCCCCTGCCTCTGCAGTCGTGCAAACACATGTTGAGATGGAGACCTCATAAATCTGGGCCCCTGCATGATTATGAAGCCCTTGATGATCCCTGATGAACATACTGCTGGGCAGGAAATAACAGAGTTTGGGGGCTGTTTGTTACAGTAGCATCACCAAGCTTACCCTGACCAATATAGTCTCTGTCTGAAAACATGTGTGGAATTTGCCTCTTGTATAATTTAGGGATAAAGTGCTTATAAATTAAGTGGTAATTATTGGGGAAAAGAGCATTTAAAAGTAAACCAATGTCCATAAAACTCAAATCACATTATGCACCTGAAAGTGAGCTGAATTATTTTATTTCTGCTTTGGATCACCTGAGCCACTATTTTCCTTCATCACCACAAATGCATGTCCATGTTCCTCCTTACTCCTAGAAAAGCGACCCCCAAGAAAAGGACACCACGCATCTAAAAAGTCACATGCCAATCACCTGGGGAGGAGGGAAGAGGGAAGGAAAGATTTACTGCAGTTATATTGTGTACTTTGTGATGCAGCACAATAGTCCACACAAACAACTCTGCAGCTCCATTATACAGATGAGGAAATGGAGGATCAGAAAGGTGACATCTCTGTCCACAGCCACACAGCTAGCTGCAGAGACTAAAATCCACATCTTTTCACCCAAATACTCTTGTAACGGTACCATGCTGCCTTTAAATACATGGCTCAGAACTTCCAATGGCTTATTTTTTCATCTTTAAAACAAGACATATAAATAGGACCAGAGACCTCTGTAGACTCTACCTTCCTCCTGTCTCCCACGTACAGCTCTTCCTTATTTCGCTCCTGGAGCTCTAGACCAGCTGTAAGAGCCCCAGAGCCACTCGCACCTCTTACCTACCTTAGCTGTCCCCTTTTCCTGGAGTGGCTGGCCCCAGGCCCCCAGCTAGCCAATACTGCTCATCTGGGGGAGAGAGCTGAGCAGTCAGGTGTTGAGTGACCTATTAGAGCAACAAGCCAAAAGATTTAAGCCTATAGTCACTTACTCTGGTGGTATAAGGACAATCTAAAACTGGGGAAAGTGGCAACTGCCCTGGTTTTCCCCACAGAATGGTGCAGACATGAGGGTCATGTCACTGTTGAGAAAGCTCCAAATGAAAGGCTCTGGTGGTTTAATGGACCCCAGGACTGGGAGGGCGAGGGGGAAGGGCTAGGAGTGGAAGTCTTTCAAATCTTCCTCCTCCTCCCTCTGTTGGGAGTCTCAGCAGAGGCACCTGAAGAGAACCTCTGCCTAAGGCCTCAGATAAAGGGACCGTGGCATGAAGGCACCCAGGCCAGGAATGCAAATATGCAAAGAGCATGACCAGGCAGTGGGCCTGAGCCCTTAGCTGCGACTTTGCGACTTCCTTCTGAGGCAGAGACCACATACACTGGCTTCGCACCAAGTCTGGGGAGGGCAGCTTTCCCTTGAGGCCGGCCAGGTACAGCTTTTGTCCTTGCCGGTGGCCAGGCCTGAAACACCACACATAGGTTTTTAAGCGAGAGCTGGACTCCTAAAAAGCTCATCAAATGTTTTCCCTGAGGGTCAAAGTCCTGGCCAGTTGTTCAAAGCAGGAAATGTCTGAAAGCAAGGATTTAGAGCAGAGGTTAGAGACCTCCTTTCTGCCTAGAACTGGATATAGGACACAAGCTAGGCAGCCAAGGGGTCAGGCAAACGAGGAACTGAAGCCAAAGATCCGGAAACCAAGAAGCCATGTGGTCAGCATCCTACACCCACTACAGGATAAGAGCCAAGCCTGGTCCTGAGCCCAACTCCAAGATGGAAGTTGTTTGGATGAAGGGTGAGTAGTTGCATGAAGACTGCTCTGGGCCTGCCAGGGGCTGTAGAGGCTAGAGTTGACTGAGTAAGAAGACTGACTGCCAGCGTGCTGTTGCTCAGGCTCAGAGGGGTTAGCAAATGCTGGAACGAGCTTCTCTAATAGCAGGGAAGTCCAGGGGACAGTTGACCTCTGCAACGAGCCTCCTAGCACATCCATCATAGACTAAGCAGCCAAACATTAAGCATGAACCCAATGGAGACCAGCCAATCAGCACCTCTCATTGTGCTTTGCCCCACCAGTGGCACTGCCTTTCCAGCAAACATGGGTCACTGGACACCTAGACTTGGCCAGGTGCTATTTGTGTGCTAATTGCCAGTCCTCAAGCACCAGGTTCCTGTGTCTTTCCTCTGACACCAACTCCAGATGATGGCACAGCAGGAAAACGGCTGCCCATCCCTGGTCCCACTGAAGGTAGGATTGCCAGAGGTCTGTCTGCTCGTGGTGACCCCATAGGTCGCTAGCCTGGGCTGAACAGCACAGCAGAAGGGATCCTAGCCTCCCCTCTTCTGCGACCTCACCCTCCCACCTTCTCTCCATCCCCCCAAAAAGAGGGGAAAATCAATTTCAATCAACGTGGAATGTAATATTATCAAATGTCAGCTGCTGAGGTCATGCGCTTTGAAAATTATCTTTGACAGCTTCTGGTCGACTTAATTAAGTGCTCCCCAAAAAGGGGGGAGGGAGGCAAAAATACTCTGATTGTTAGCTGCTATGCCTTTGTGCTTTAGAGCTTCTATTGACAACTCTGAGCAAGATTGCCTTAGGGGGTTTTATTGATAGATTCTCGCCTGATATTGGAATGATTCTTGCACAGATAAATCACATTTAGATTTGTTGGTAATTGAGGAGAATTGATTGGCGCAGGAGGGAAGCCCCCAAGGGGTGGTCTCCTTGTCCTCATTGTAGGAAGCTCCAGGGGAAAGTGGGGAGGGGTGTCCTCAAAGAGCTGGAGCCTGCAGGGGTGATCAAGGCCTCGTTGTTTACCTGTCAATCCTGCCTTCCTCGAACCCCATGCACCTCAGCCCCTCCCAGGGAAGAGACTCTAAGAGAAAGAGGGAGGCAGAGGCTGGGACAAGGTTTGTTCTAGATGCATTTAGGAAGTGCTGTTTCAGGAGTGTCCTGAGCCATGTGACCATTACTGGGGCCTTGATCTCTCCAAATCTGACTGTGCCACCTTGCTTAAAACATTTCAGAGACTTCCGGTGCAGGGCGGAGTTCGAACTCCACAACGGGGCCTGTGTGGGCTGCTTGTGTCTCTTTCTTCCCTGCCACTCCTGGAAACTTCTAGTATCTGTCTCACCTCCTTTTGGTCAGCATCCTTGGAGACTAGATGGTGGGAGTTCCTCTGTCAGGATGTTCCCAGAAACTACAGGCTCGAGCAGGTTGGAGCACCTGGTAGAGTGATGTGAACACGTGTCTGAGCAGTAGAACCCTTCACCAAAGCAAATCTCACATGGCACCCCAACACATGAAATAGGGGTACCCTGGGCCTTTCTCCCTTCTTCTCTTCTGCTTGTGGTGGGCCTCTGGGATTGTGAGTGAACACAGTTTAGAAACCACCAACCCAGTCTAACTCCACAATTTTATAGACAGCTAGTGCCCAGAGTGGGAAAGTGATTTGTCCAAGGCCTGACACCTAGCAGTAAGGTCAGCGTTAGGACTCGTACCCAGGACTCCTGACTCCAGACTGATCCTTTACCAACTCTTAGCACTATTGACCTTCGCGATGATCTCAAGTTCCTGGTCTCTCTCTCTTTTCCTGTTTCTCCCCTGACATCCTGCAACTAGCTATTCACACCTGACCTGACTGGAGTAGGGGATTTTAGAGAAAAGCCCTGGGGGCCTGTAGTAAATTTCAAATGGCAGAACAGTGACCCTTGTTATCATGGCTTTGTGGTGGGCAACATCACCGTGGTTCATAAATGCTTGGTGCTCCCCACTGCAGAAGGGTTGCAAGTCCCCACCCTGTTGACCTCAGGCGTAGTTGTGTGACTTGCAGCAGCCACTAGAATGAGAGTGTAAGTGATGAGTGTCACTTCCAGGCTGACACTTCAAGAACCAGGCTGTGGTTTGCCATGCTTCCTTTTCCCTGCCCCTGCCATGCGACCATGAACTTGGTGTCAAGAGGGAGCCTCTATCAGCCTGGGTCTGTGGGTAACTAAGATAAGTAGAGACAAAACACACGAACTTTGTTATTTTAAGGGCATTTGTTGGAGAAGCATAGCCAAACCTGGCTTGACTGATACCAGGTGGCTACTCTTTTTGAAGACAGAAAGCACAACTTTACTCTGAATTCCTAAGGCATTGACTACAGAAATGGCAAACCCCCAAGACTCCAGGAGCCAGCAGGTACATGAAGCTGCCACCGTTCATGGAGACAGCAGGCTGGGGTAAGAGCGTGTGCACGGTGGGGCAAACAGGATAGGCGCTCTGGCGGTCATCTGTCTGCTGCCTGCTGTGTCCTTAGATACCTGCCCCCCACCCCAAAACACAAGCACCTGTATCTGGAAAAGTCTGATAGTCCCAAGGTCCCAGCAAAGGAAACATGGGACAGGTGAGCACCAGGGAGGGGCTCAGAGCTGGCTCCCTGGCGGGTGATGAGTGATGGTTGCCAGATGACCCGAAGGTGCAGAAAGGCAGGGTTCTAGGTCCACACAGTTCTTAAAAGACTTTGGGGAGGAGGGGGGGCAAGGGCAATATACATAACCTTAACATTTGTACCCCCACAATATGCTGGGGAAAAAAAGACTATGTAGTAATGGCTGCAGGCTTCTTTCTCTTTTTAAAAATTGACTATCCTTAGGTGGGAAAAGCCCCCATAGAACACCACGACCCCCTCCACTCCCTCCAGTATCACTCCCTGCTCACCTGCAGCTATGACGCCTGGAGAGTGTATGCAACGTGGGTTCCCATAGGGAACACACCCTTTTGTGTATATGCACAGGGTTGTCCATAGGTGGTGGTGAGGCGGCTGTTTTGTTGGAGAGTGAATTAACACCCTTTATTTATTTGCATTTTACCACTAAGTTTCTGGGCAGGGTCATTATCTCCTTGGGAGTGGCAGTAGCTTAAGTCAGAAAGGCAGACTGGCTTGCCCAAAGACCAGCCCTCCTCATACCTCTGTGCCTCAAGAGAATTGCCCACCGTCAGTCCCAGCCCCAATCATCCTGGTCAGTCCCTGGCCAGAGCTGTCCTCAGGACAATAATCACAGAGCCACAGCAATGACCAGGCAGATGAGCAGTGTCCCAGGGATGCAGCCAGGAGTAGAGGAGGTGACAGAGGAGGCTGATACCAAAGGACCCAAAGGTCAGGCACACACAGTCAGGGGGACTAACTCAGTGTCCCCTCCCCCTTCCCCACACTCTGCTCTGTAGCAATCCCAGCCCCCCACACCCCCATTCAGGGTCCTTTCCTGTTTACAGGGTTGGAATTTCAGAAGAGATGAAGCATGGAGTCCCTGAGTTGGTCCTGGAGGGGGCTGTGTTTCCAATTTCCCTGTCCTATGTCCAAGTTCTTCCAGGGCAGCAGTTTAGGGTTGCTTAGATGGTGCTCAGCTCTAGGCACCTGGCTGAGGGAGCTCCAATGGGGGTTTAAATCAGCACGTACTCTACTGAGGTCCCTAGCCACTGGATATGCCAGCTCAGAGCAAGGGGGTGCCTCTTCCAGTTGGTCTGCGGGGGTGGTGTGCATTCATCACAATAGCTTCCTGTGAGTTAGCTTTGGCCGTGATTTGACACAGATCTCCCTCCATGTCCTCAGACGACAAGTGCTCCTCCATGGGGCAGCCAGCCTCCTAGACCCCGCCTGCCCGCCTGGGAGCAGGTTCCTCCTCTCCGCCACTCTGCTCTTTTGTGGCTCCCTGAGCTAGACAGTGGGTAAAAATGCACATGTGAAGATGTCTTAATATTAAATATAATTAGATATTATACCACATGCAGGGCTGTATGATTAGTGAAATATATGATCATTAGTTATTAGATTAATGTGTCTACTTGTGTAACTGAAAGCCATTTGCAAGCTGAAATGAAATAGCTCAATTTGCTGTAATTGACTGATCTCCCAGAGAGAGAGTCGTACATTTGCTTATGTACAAGGCGATTTCTTCAGATGTCGCCCCAGATGCAAGACAAAGAGCAGGCTATCTCTGTGCCCCAAACCGGAGGGCTAACTCCGCCACCAGTAGCCGGGTCACCCACAGGTACATTAGGGGGCTCCCATGGAGCAGAGGTCCCCAGGTTGGGTTCCAGGTTTTCTTCTTCCTGAAAGGTTGGTTACCTTAGTCTAACTCCTTCAAGTGCTCCCAAGGGAACATTGGCATCCTGCTGGTCAAAGATAAATTGAGCTGCCTGGTAGACACTGTACCCTAACCCCCACCCCATTTTTCTTCCTGTTGGTGTGTATATTGGTTTCCAGGACAACCAAACTGCAACTAACTAATAAAAAAAATTGCCAAGCGCTCTGCAAATAGAAGATACAAACTGGAATACTTATTATTGTGGTAATGGTCTAATAATAACCAGATGCTAACGAGGGCGGCACAAGATTAAATTAAAAATAGGCAAGCTGTTAGGCAGGCAGAGCTGGTTCTCAGAGAGTTTGCCTGCTCCCCTGACCTCCCTCCCCACTGTTGGCAGGTACTTGCTGGCTTCATTTTCCTGCAGGAGAGGCAGATGGCTATTAGGGAATGTGTCCTTTGCACCGGGAGCCCTCTGCACTAACCCCCAACAGAGGGAGGATCCACAACTGGAAATGAACAATTGCACTAGGCTGAAGTCCTTCCTTTAAAAATTCCTCCAATATGAAAAGATGTTGATCCTTGCACATCTTTTGAAATAAGTGACTAAGGTGGGAATTCACCCCATTTTATAGATAAGAAAATTGAGTCAGAGAAAAATCTAACTGTAGGTTTGGGCAAATTGTTTTCCTCTCTGAATCCCAGTTTCCTGGCGGGGGGAGGGGGTGTTGGGTGGGGATGTGATGTGTTCACACTTCTGATTTTTATCATCAGAGCCAGAATAGTTAGTACCCTAATTTCTCTTCTAAAGATGTTTTCCCCTTTGTAAAGTGTTTAGTAATCAGTGCCTTGGTAAAACTCCTTAAGTGACTTTAACTGGCGGTTTCATATGTAATTTTATTTGTGAATCATGCAATCAATCAAATTAACAGGTATTTATTGAATATCTAACAGGAGCCGAGCGTGATGCTATAAGACGGCAGGGAACGGAAGTGTGGATGGGGCCCCTGTCCGCAGGGAGCTTCTGCCCGAGTGTAGACGACTCTGCTACACGTCGCAGGGACTTCAGAGTGACGCAGAGGAGGGTGTGCCCGCGGCCAGGCAGTAGCCAAGGAACCTGCAGTCTCCCTGAATGAAAGAGATGTCACTGTTGGCGAAAAAGGACAGAGAAGACTTCTGGGAAAGCCAGGGCCTGTGGGGGCTTGAAGGGGTTTGCGTGACAGTCCCCTGAGCAGTGCACTTGGGGCTTCTGCAGTGTGCTGCCCCCTTCTGCCTCACCTTCCCCACAGCACTAAGCACCAGCTGACGGACTATATGCTGTATTTATCCATCCTGTTTTTCTCCCCAACTAGAAATGTCAGCTCCCTGGGGCATAGGTGTGGGGCTGTTTTGTTCACTGCTGAGAGCCTGGCACGTAGTAGATGGTCAATAAACAGTTGTGGAATGATCGAGGGAATGGAACTGTTCCAGTGTCTACCTTTGCACTCCCCTACCTGGCCCTCATCCCTTCTTGCCCCAGTAGCTGCAGAAATCTCCTAACAGGTCTCTCTCGGTCCAGAAATCCTGGACCTACCCACTTGCCCTTAGCCTGTATTCTTGTTTATTCTTGTTTTTTCACGTACTGTTCCTCGATTTTATTCCAAGTTCCTTGAGAGCCTTTGTCTTCTCATTCAACTAACATTTGTGATGCACTTACAGGTATCAGGCGCTGAGCTAGACATTAGAAGCCCAAAATGTGGTGAGTAAGGGCAGCCACTGCCCTCCAACAGGTCAAGGTTAGCAATGGAAAGACAGCCACCCCGGAAAGCGGTAAGGAATGTGGGAGCACGTGGGGTTAAGATAAGAGGTCACAGAGAAGTGGCCCCTGAACCGAGGTATAAAAGTGAGTGAGAATTGGGAATTTAGGGACAGGATGATCCAGGCTGAGAGACCGTCATGGGCAGAGGCCATCTGCTGCACCCGGCCGGGCTGCAGGGCATGCGGAAAGGCTGGCTCCCAGAGGTGGGGAAGGAGGCATGCAGGTGTGTGAGCCGAGCCTGGAGAGGTGGGCAGATGTGCCAGTCCAGTCCCAGGCCTTGGGAGGGGAAGAGGAGAGAAGAACCTTGACTGTGAAGGGGAGGAGAGTGGCCAGCTATAGGACAGAGGAGGGCCACAGGGTCAGGAGAGGGTTTCATGGTTTCTTGTTTTAATAGGAAAGGATTAAACCCTTCATGTTGCCCAAGGGGAAAATATGGGGCGAGGGAGACCGTCTGACACAAGTTTGTGTCCTTTCTACTTTAGCACAGTGCCTAGCAGTGGTGGCCCGAGCTTGACTGCGAGCTTGACCCTGAAGGGACATTTATGCATCCCAGCCCTGGTATCAAGCCTACACAAACGGATGTGTCTGCCTAGGTGAGGGGACACCAGGCTCAAGTCCTTTCTCCTTAAATGTGCTTCAGTCCCAGGAACTCAAGAATAAGCAGAGAAAAAAATACAACCTATTCCACAGGTTGTCTTTGAAGACTAACTCTATCAGCGAAGATGTTTGGGGCAATGGAGATTCCCATTAATTGTTTTTCAGAGAGCAAAGCTTTCCCCAGAAGAGCCGCATCCAACTTGCCCCTTGGCCACACTGGATCACCAAGCTGTCCCTAGCGAGGAAGAGGCTGGCAAGGCGGGAGGGCTGGCCGTGGGTCACAGCTCACCACATTGCCGCCCCAAACAGAGCTGGGTTCTTACTGGCAAATAAGAAGGAGTGGAGTGGCTACTGGGTGAGCCACTCACAGGTTCTGTGTTGCCCAACTATATACACAGATAGATACATAGATATGCTAATCGATACATAAAATATATCCAGCTTAATTAACAAGAGTGTGAACGGCAACCATGCTGAGCCATCTTCCTTCCTTGCAAACAGCAGTAGCAGCACAGGCAGCTGGGAGCCTGGGATCAGGTACTGGCACTACTCAGCCATGGGATTCCCATTCCTGGCTGTCCCACTGACAAGGGCTGTCCCCTTGGACAAGGTAGTTAGCTTCTCTGCACCTCAATGTTCTCATCTAAAACCAGGGATAACAAAAATGCCCTCCTCAAAGGGTTGCTGGGAGAATTATTTAATAAATAAATCAAATTATATAAAGCATTTAGAACAAAATGAGGAACACAGAAGGATTTGCTAAATGTTTATATTTTTCACCATTTGTTGAACCCTTGTAATGAACTGGGCACTTTAAATAAATTGTGTGCATTCTTAAAGTAATTCTGTAAGGTAGATATTCTTATGTCCATTTAACAGATGAGAAAACTGGGGTTCAGAGAGTTAAGTAACTTATCAAAGGTCAGGAAGCCAGAAAGCAGAAGAGCAGTTTGAGCCTATCTAAATCCAAAGTCCAGCTCTTCCTATGAGCCCATGTTCTCTCTTGTCTTTCTCGGAGGCTATATCCTCTTGCTACCAAACAGTGCCAAGTTCAGCTACAGCCTTCAACCCCACGGAATTTCCCTCCAACTTTCTGCAGCTCACATCTTCAGATGGGCAGTTGGTGGCCCCAGAAGCCACAACTGCCTCAGGCGGATCTCGAAAGCCCAGCTTCTGCAGGCTGTGGGACTCATAGCAGGAGACATAGGCGTGGTCTTTTCCCCAGTCCAATGCAGTGGACTCCAGCCCCTACCATCCAAGCCAACCCCTCTGCATGCAGCAGACAGCACTGGCTGCTTCTGCCAGCAGCCTCTTTTGTGGAAAGGTTCTTTGTGGACTATGGACATGGGTGTTGCATTGACCTCCCAGGTCTCAGAATCTGAATCATTCTCAGGCTGTGTGTGCCTGTACGTGTGTGCGTGTGAGCCCTCCCCACTTCCAGGAAAGATCTCAGGTGAGTGGTCAGAGATCCATAGGTACCCCCAGGCCCCCATACACTGCACCCCTATCATCTCCTCTCTACCTGCCCAAATCCCAAACCACCATTGAACCCCACCTCTTCCAGCAATGGCCTTGGACCACTCCAGACCAGGCCCTGCCATGCCCCCTTTCATGGACAGAGACTGTGCCCAATTCCTCTGCCCCAGACGGGGAAGGACAGCTGTCCTCCAAGCTTCCTGTAGAAACAACTGTTGATAAAGCACTACATTTGTCTCAGGCCTTCTCTTGATGCAGAGTAAGTACAGGGAGTTGAGATGTCAAAAACAAAACAAAAATCCTTAATGTAACGGATACTGATTAGAAAGTAAACTGAAAGCAAGACATGATATACTCAAGCCACAGGTCAGAACTTTCACCCAACACGCCCAGAAAATGCGGCGTGGCCAAGGCCAAGGCCAAGCCAGGGGGCAGCATGTCCAGGGGGTGAGGCAGACCCTCTTGTCCTCTGGTGAAACCAAGCTCCAGTCCACTCCAGACACTGGGCTCAAGGCCTGACTGCTATTGGTGGGGGGACGTCCAGTGTCACCCACCCCCACCCTGGGATGACGGTTCATCTGCTTCTGAAAACTACACATTGCACACGTTGAGTGATTAGTGTGACAGCCCTTGGGGTAGCTGGGAAGGGTATTTCCATCTCAGCTTTACTAATGCGGAGGTCACAGCCAGGGTCATGCAAGCGCACGCTGCAAATGTGTAATAATAACTCACCTCCGTGTGCCGAGCCTGGTGCCAAGCCCCTTCATTCATCCTAATAATAACAAATATATTATTATCCCCACTTCACAGATGAGGGAAATGAGGAGACTGAGGCATGGAATGTTTCACTAGCTCAGGATCAAACAGCTAGAAGTGCTGAAGCGGGGACCTAAGTCCGAATAACCTGGCCCTGGAGGCTCCACTCAGCTATGGTGGTGGCAAAGGCAGCTGTCACTCAGCAGTCCTGCATCCCAGCTGAGCACTGTTCCCAACGTCTTCTTCTGCCGCCAGACAGGTTTCAGTGTCTGCTAAAACACGAAGGTGACCGTCTCTGGTTCTGAAAGAACTGGATGTGACCAAATCGTCCCTGTTCTACAAAGATGACCCTCAAGCCCTCTGCCTGCCGCCCTCCCTACACCTCCCGCTGCTGCCTGTGCTGCCTGTTGCCATTGTGCATTCCATGCTCATCCTGCCCACAAACTCTCCTTGACATCGGCGGGAACAGGCGCAGCATACCCAATAAGCACCCGCAGTGCAGCACCCTCCCCGGCGAAGGGAGCCCGGGTCAGTGTGAGGGTGCGGGAAACTCGAGCAGGGCCGAGCCGGGTTCCCCTGGTCCCCAGCCTGCCCCTAGCCTCAAAAACTCCACTTGCAGTGCAATTTCTGGCGGTTTTTTCATTTTTGCCAGAGCAAAAGATGTCTGTGTTTTTACATGCATCCGTACGTATAGATACACGTTAGCCACGGCAGCTAGGAAAGCCATTCAAATTGCAGCACCAAATTGAACAGAGCTGAACAATAAGCTAAAACATGCCTGGAGCAAGTTGAGCAATAAACAGGTTTTTAATTTTTTTCCCCTTCCGTCTCTTGAGTGTCTGTCTCTGATGAATGATGTGACAGGGGAAGGCGGCTCCATACATGCGAAATTCTGAACACTAAATCAGCCAGCGGCAGCCGGGTGCTGGGAGCCAGTGTCCCCTTTTCCTGGGGCTGCTGTTTTACGGGGACTCTGTGACCCAGCCCTGTCCTTCCTGAAGTCCAGCCCCTGACGTGACCCTGGAACAGGCAGTGGTTCCACCTGCCGTTAGGATAGCCCATGAGGGCAGCTTTCGAATCCAGAACTCTGCGAAATTCAGAGTTCGGAAAGGCGAGGTCACACAGAGATGGGTCTGCGGTGCCAGCGTTGGCCTTGGGGTCTCAGTCCAGTTCTGGAAGTTGAGGTTGTTTCCCATTTTGCAGATGAGAAAACTGAGCTTCAGGTTAGTTAAGTAGCCTGTGTGAAGTTACACAGGTGCACGTGGCAGAGGTGGGATTTGAGCCCTAGTTGGTTTGCATCCAGAATTCACATACTCTGTTGCAGAGTGGCGCCTTGCTAAGGTGTGACACATATACAAAATTATATTTGTGCTGCTTACTGAATAAACTTGAAGGGATTTGGAAGCCTTTCTATGGAGCTTAATGGAAATTTTTTATTACCTTTCCTTTATATTATATAATTACAATCAGAAAAATAAGTATTGGGAAGATACAAAATATTGACTATGTATACAATTTTCAAATATATCTTTTCAACTTTGTAATGAGAAACCTGAACTTGTTCCTGTGAACATAATGTTTTCATACCAAGTTCTGTGTTTGAAATGACTGCACCCCCGTTCCTGATCAATACTTTTTAACAGTGGTTTCTTCAGATTCTCAATAACCACTGCTCATAAGAAACTTTGTTCACACAAGTAGGTCATAAAAATGTTAAATTGTGTTTTTTTACAGACAGTTAAAAAATTTATAACAGTTGAAATTATATTTTAAGGATCTAGCAGCTTTTGCTTTTTTTTTCATTGACGACTGCTGTTGAAATGTCTTGTGATATTACATTTGGGTTTCTAATTGAACTGAAATTTTGCATGCCAAGTGTTTCAACATAATAATGGAGTCCGGCTTGAAGGATGCATGTGCAATATTTGAGTAGTTATCCACCCAGCACTTGGCTTAGACCACCCTACCAGGGCTCACCAGCTGCAAATGGGAGAGTCAATAGACATAAGCAGAGACTCAGGGTTCCACCTGTCCTGCACCTTCCAGGAGCCCCCCCCCCCAGTGTCCTGCACACAGCGGGGACAATGTGCTCTACTCCTGGTGTGCCTGGAAAAGTTCTCCAGCAGCCCCCAAGGTCCCTCGCATACAGTGGGTAACTAACTGAAATAAACATGCGGGTAGTAGTGTACCTCATGCTGCACTCAGTGAAACCTGGAGGGACAATGCCTGCACTGTGCCCAGACGTTGCTCATTGTGCTTGTCACAGATGAGGACCACAGGGTGGCCCCTGGGAACCTGCTTGTGGCTAATGCTGAGGCTCTGGGTATCCCAGGAGACTCCAGGACAGAAGATGTCACTATCTCCCTGCCTAGTTATAAAGCATTTGTGGCTGGATACCTGTTGGGAATCTTTGTTCTAGATTATGCCACTTACCATAATTATTGAATATCGTGGATAATAATTTGAGGCAATAGCTGGGGTGTAGTGTTTAGTGTTTTCTTCATGTTACCTTTCTTTGACATTGAGGCAGATTTGTAGGTAGATCCAGGGAGGGTGGATATAGCCAGGAACACGGTGTTGTTGCCCAGCTTAAATTTCAGAGCAGGCCTTGGAAAGTCCTTAGCAGGAATGGAGGTATGAAAGCAAGGTGTTTTGTGTGAGAAAATGTTGTGACTCTTCAAAGGGCCTTGGAGATCTCAGACTATAGGTTTCAAGCACAGAGAATATAAGGTGAGAGCTGTTTTCTTACCCATCTGCCCTCTCCAGCCCCCAGGTTCAGAAGTGAGGAAGATCACCCAGCAGGTGAAAAAGAGGCTCAGAGGAGATGGCCCCGGCTTTAAATGAGTAGGCCCCTGACCTAGAGCCCAGTAGCGCTGGCTCCTTGGAGCTGGGAGATGGGGGGGAGAGAAAAAGAGGAGCTGCAGAATGACTGAAACCCTGATTGTAGATCTCAGATGGACATAGAAAGATCTGAGAGATGCAGGGAATATTGTTCACTTTCTAGCAGGTACCCATGAGACCAGGGCTCCCTTTTCCAACATGGTACCTGAGCAGAAAACCATCAATGGCTGAGGAAACATGTCTAGGTGATCAGGATCAGCCTGGGAGCTTGTCCACCCTGGCAGGTGTGGAGGCAAGGTGCCCCTCCCTCAGGGCCAGAAGGTACCCAAAGCCCCAGGAACTACATTATCCCAGGGAGAAGAAAGTAAAACAGAAGTCAAATCTGAACTGACCGTGTTTAAATGAGAAGCGGCTAGTGATCTTGAATTGCAAAGGTGGTTTTCCACTTTTGGAGGAAATGAGGGGTAGAGAATAAGGTGGGTTCTGTTATAGAGAAACATAGAAAGTCATAGTTTTATACATGTAAGATCACAACTGTATAAATTATTCATATCTATTGCAGAATTTATAAATGAATTCATAACTGTTCACTTTTGATTCTAACCAAGATGTATAACAGGGAAATCGTCCATTTATGAAACAAACCACTACTAAATCTCAATGGGCAAAAGAGGTGAATGTTCATTTCATAAAATGATTCTTCACTTTACAAAACATGTTACCTCTAAAATCCTTTAATTGTCCAGACAGCTTAATGTAGTTAAAACAGTATCTGATTTTGTACCACTGCTGTTTCTAGGCAATCGTCCAGCACTATGTTGAAGAAATCTGCCCTGATTTGCTTTAATCCAAACCTCAGCCTGCCTCACACATGCTAGAACTCTGAAGAGGGAGGGAGGATTGGCGCGTATGCACAGAGGGCCCGGGGCCAGGGTGACACTGGACTCAAAGTCAAATGACTTGCACTCCATCCTCTGCTGTACCGCCTACCAGCTGTGGGACCCTCCACAAGGTCCTCTCCTCTTGGGGATTCTTCTGGAAAAGAAGGATCAGACTTACGTGGCTCTGCAGTTTCTTCGAACACTAACCCTATTGCTTCTTATTAAGGAATAACCTTATTTACAGATTAACCTATTTGTGTTCTTGTAAATAAGCACATAGAACTTAGAAGCACAGCACATAATGTGACCATGTCTAGGATTCTGCTAAACAGCATCTAAAGAGGTACATATCCTGGTAAATAGAACACATAGTGAAGTGATTTATATAATATTTATTAGTCACGCACTGCTATATGGATACATTGCTAAGCACAATCCTTGCCCATGTGGAGCTTTTAACCTAATAAAGAAGATGCAACATGTAGTCAGATAAGGATTTATTCAACAACAAATATTTATTTAAAGTCTTCTTTGTGCAGGTCACATGGTAGAGTGATAATTTTCATAAGGCAGCCAGACTAAGAAATTTCTCCAAGTTTAAAAGAATAGTCCAAACAGAGCCTGGATATATCATTTTAACAAAAAATCCAGAATTAAACTTGTATCTCTTTCTCATGAAAATGTGGAGCAGAGGTTAGGTTAGGAAAGTGTTGAGCTATAAGCAACAGAAATCTTGACTAGACAGTGCTTCTCAAACTTTAATGTGACTGTAACACACCTGAAATTATTGTTAAAATGCAGGTTGTCTGCCGGGCGCGGTGGCTCACGCCTGTAATCCTAGCTCTCTGGGAGGCCGAGGTGGGCAGATTGCTCCAGATCAGGAGTCAAAACCAGCCTGAGCAAGAGTGAGACCCTGTCTCTAGTATAAATAGAAAGAAATTAATTGGCCAACTAATATATATATATATAAATTAGCCGGGCATGGTGGTGCATGCCTGTAGTCCCAGCTACTCAGGAGGCTGAGGCAGCAGGATTGCTTGAGCCCGGGAGTTTGAGGTTGCTGTGAGCTAGGCTGACGCCACGGCACTCACTCTAGCCTGGGTAACAAAGCGAGACTCTGTCTCAAAAAAAAAAAACAAAAAACTGCAGGTTGTTGTCACACAGTAGGTCTGGGGTGGGGCCTGAGAGGCCTCATGCTGAACAGGCTCCCTGGTGAGACTGAGGCCGCTGGTCCACAGGCAGCACTGGGAGTAATGCGAGACTAGACGGATGGTGATGAAGGCATTGTCGCTTTGTTCACTCTCTTGTGACAAGCAGTCCGGGCAAAGGCAGCGGAGCTGTGTGGAAGCCCAGCGACACCATCAGGCAGCCGTTCTTTCCCCATCTCTCCACTCCACCACTTTCTTTTTTTTTAATTTTCATCTTCATGTTTGTTGCCTCGTGTTGCAACATGGCTGCTCCTCTGTGCATCATGCCTCTGTCTCAAATCCAAAGAAAGGAGGGAGTGGCCCCTGTGTCAGGAAGGCATAGGTTTCTCTGAAATTCCTTCGACCCCACCCCTAAAAATATTAAATTCTAACTGGCCAGAGCGTGGCTAATTTAAAAAGAAAAGAAATTTATTTCTTCCAGGTCTGGAGGCTGGGAAGTCCAAGGTTGAGGGGCCGCATCTGGTGAGGGTCCTCTTGCTGTGTTTTAATAGGGAGGAGGCGTCATGAAAGAGAGAGAGAGAGAGAGAGAGAGAGAAGGCATGCCAGCTCAGGTCTCTCTTCCTCTTTTTATAAAGCCACTAAGCCCATCAAGGGGGCCCCACCCTTGTGACCTCATCTGACCATAACTACTTCTCAAAAGCTCCCCCTCCAAATATCATCAACATATGAATTTGGGGGTGATGAATTTTGGGAGGACACATTCAAACCATAGCAGTGTCCCATGGCCACCTCCAGCTGCAAGGAACATGGGCAGGAGTGTACCCCCAGCTGAGCACCACCCTCAACAGGACTGGGCCTTGTCTCGTAAGAACCGTGTTTCTTCCATAAGCATTCATTGAGCGCCTAATACGCACCATGTTCGCCAGGAGACACGTGGCGTGTGTCTTATCACTTCCATTTTAAAAGATGGGACAAGGAGGCGCCAGAGACTTGGGCACCCATCTGGGCATTGCACACCTAGTCAAGGGTGGAGCTAGGCCTGGGACCCCCGGATCCTGGCCGTTTCCTGAGCATGTAGACATCTGTTTAAAATTAACGGTGCATTTAGTTGAGTCAAGAGAGGCCGGTGCGTCACCCTGTCAGGAAACTTAAAGTGAAAATGGCCCCCCAGGCAAGCCGAGGGCGCAGCACGGAGAGGATCCACTTGCACGTAGTAGCTGGCAGGCGTTGATGTAGTGCATATCATGCCAGACAACCTTAATTGCTTTTATTCCAATCTATAGAAATGCCAGATGAGGAGATAAAAGGAAAGCCATGAATATAATAGCTCTCGATTTTAGGAAAGTGCTTGGGGAGAGTGACTTGGGCAAAGTTCTGAGTAAAAACTCAGTAATAACAATTCCAATGGGGCTGGCAGGAGATCCTGGCCAGGGGACCACACTGCAGGGCCCCCCTAACCCCCCACATTGCCCAGAACTCGATTTTCAAAGGAGGTGTGAGTGAAGTCTGCTAAAAGCTTTCCCGGTCTGAGGGATTCAAGGAGCAGCGGCAGAATCTCAGGCCACACCCCAGACGTTCTACATCCTCATGGCATGTGACAAGGCCTCCTGGGGAGTCACACGCATGTTCCAGAAATAGCTCCAAACCCTGGGAAGCTGGAGGGGCTCCCCCTCGCCTTCACCCTGCTCCCCAGCAATGCTCTCCTCCAGGAAGGACTGCAGCTCCCTAGAATACTCTGCTCCGAAATTCACGCCCCACCATAGACTGCCACCTCACTGCCCTGATGCCAGCGTGTTCTCCTGGAGCATCTCAGCAAAACTAAGGTATACACACCACGGGGATTATTTGTCGAGCCAGTTAGTAAGACTCTGATGGTGGAATTACAGAGACTCAGGTGGTGGAGCCACATAACATCCTGGGGGACATATCTATGGGCAGGAGACACCCCCGAGAAATCAAGGATAGGAAGTTGAATTGAGTCCCCCTTCATCCTCCACCTTCTGTTTCCTTTATTTCTTACAATCCTAGGAAGTTTTATTTACCTTCCCCTTTTTGGATGAAGAATTTGAAACTCAGAAGGGTTAACTGGTCCAAGGTCACAGAATCAGAAGGGACAGAATCGAGCCTGGGGTTGACACCTGCCACCTCCTCAAAGTCAGCATCTTCCAGATGCCCTTGCCCCACTTCCCCTGCCTACCTGCCTGTGGGTCACCTTGTCCAGTCCTCTGCATGGCCCCTATAAATGGCTGCCGTGGAGGGAGGGGAACAGTGAGGCTGCCCAGCCTCGAAGGCCCAATGACACCAACTTCTATTCATGTTAGGAGGGTCGAGGAAGAGGGGCTGGGGGTAAAAAAGAGAAGAAAATAAAGAAAGCATTTGAACTGTCCAGTTAGTAAACATATGCTTTAGACATTACTTATTTCCAAACATATTTGCAGTAAATTTACAGCATGAAATCCATATGCATTAGTCCCTTTATACTAATAATTAATAATTATAAAGAGTGCCCTATAGTAAGGGGAAAGGAGAATTTCGCAAAGACTCAGGGGAAAGACAGTTGCTGCCACCAAATGCAAAACTTCTTCTTAGGTTCTCTGATGGTTGAGGCAGAAAAGTATGATGACATTTTCTAATAAAAGCAAGTATGGTCCAGAGAGAGCTGCTTTTTTTCTTAGCACTTATAAAAAGACGTCTTATGAAACTGACAGCTGCCCTGCCTGGGAAGGGGTGGGGAAAAATGATGTGTGACCCGGAAAAGAGAGCAGTTTGGGTAAGCTGCCCCCAAATGAGATTTAGCTCGGAAAGGCATAAGCATCAGCACAGGGAGGAAAAAATAATCATAAAGACAGAGATGGATTCACTAAGTGGGGGAACCTCAGAAGCAGGTACCCACCGAGAAAGACGCGGCCCAGAGCAGAGTGCAAATTAGATGAGTTTGCAATGGGAGGTGGCAGAGAAATATTAATAAATAAAAAAGGGAAGATGATTTGGGCGTGCACATGCAGAGGCCAGGACGCGAAGCCAGGAGGAAATCATCTCTGGGGGCAAGAGGGACCTGGGATATTGCAGCCGGCGGTGGGCATCTCATTACCAGACAGAGGTAGGCAAAGTGGAGAGAGTTCAGGGAAGGGCACCAGACATGATTAGGCAGCAGGAGAGATTAATTTATGAGGAAAGATTAAAAGCTAAAGCAGGAGAGCTAGGCTAAGGGGAGTGTGGAGGGAATGCGGGAGGGATGTGGGCAGGGGGGAGGGGAGGGAGGAAGAGGGAAAGTGAGGGGACCCAGTGGGCCCAGTGAGGGGAGATGGTGCAAACATCCACCTACGGAGACCGGAAGGGTCAAAGTTAGAAACCAGTAACCAAGCTGCCATTTATAGCTACCATATAAAGATGCTATTGAGCCATGAGCTCTGCACAAAGAGCCCTTCTCAGGCATGGGAATGGTTTGCAAGAGCCATGGGCACTTCCTCTCCAGCCCACTCCTCACTGCGGCCAGAGGGGCACAGTTTTGAGATGGAGCAGAGGAGGGCAGATGGTTTATGCTCATTCACTCAACATGCATTGGGTATCTGCTATGTGCTAGGCATTGCACTAAGCTTGGAAGAAACAAAGCCTTGTAAGACACAGTCCCTGACTGCAAAGGGCTTGATAAATCAACTCCTACAATTCAGTGTCATAATGCTTCTACTTGGAAAAATATAAAGAGAGTCCTGGGACCCAGACTGTGAGGCCAAGGGAAGGCTTCTCAGGAGAAGGGCACATGAACCAAGTTTGGAAGGGTGATAGGCATTAGCTAGCCGAGGCAGTGGGTGGAAGGAGGGATACCAGGCAGAGAGAACAGTAACTGCAAAGATATGCAGATCTGAAACATCACAACATGTTCAAGGAAATTGAAAATTCCAATCTGGCTGGAGAAAAGTAGATGGGAGAGTAAATAGATAAGGCCAACGAGTTAGGAAAGGGACAGATCACAAAAGACCTTGTAGCGTGAAGCTCAAGAATTTGAACCTCAACTTGAAAGCTTTGCCAGGCTCAGTAGCTTGAGCCTGAAGGCTGAGGTGGGAGGATCACATGAGGCCAGGAGTTTGGACAAGCCTGGGAAAAATAGTGATATTCCATCTCTTTAAAAAGAAGAAGAAGGAAAAGAAGAAGAAAAAAGCTTTGTGGAGTCAGCACCTGAAGGCTTTTAGGAAGAGGCATGACAAAATCTGGTGTGGATTTTTAGAAGATTACAAATGGACACCAATGGTTCAACTTCTGATTTTTCAACTTTACAATGATACAGAAATGATATGCATGTCAGTTGAAACCATACTTTGACTACCTATACAACCACTCTGTTTTTCACCTTCAATAAAGTATTCAATAAATTACATGAGATATTCAACACTTTATTATAAAATAGGCTTTGTATTGGATGACTTTTCCCAACTGTAGGCTACTGTGAGTGTTTGGAGCACATTTAAGGTAGGCGAGGCTAAGCTATGACGTTTGGTAGGTAAGTTGTATTAAATATATTTTTGCCTTGCAATATTTCCATTTTATGATGAGTTTATTGGAACATAACCCCACTGTAAGTAGAGTAGCATCATACTTTGGTAGCAGTGGAAATATGCATTAAAGGGGGAAGATAGTTTGGAGACAAGGTAATCAGTTTGACAACTATTCCCATGACGCAAGTACAAGAGCCTGAGCTAAGGCAATGATGGCAGAGGGGGCGGGTGGGGAGCTGCAGACTTTCCTGAATTCTCAGCAAGGGAGCTGAGCAGGAAGGTAGAGTCTAGTTAGGGAGATCCTGGTTTGGGTTTCCAGCTGGATGGTGGCATTCAGATAAGCAATGGTCAGACAGGTTGCAGAGAGAAGTAAGAGCTCTGTTTGGACAATTTGGGCAGACAGGTAAGCAGTAGGTTGGTGCTCAGTCTGGACTTAGAGATTCAGGAGTTACCAAGATATCTGTGATAACTCAGGCCACAGTGTCAAGTAGGTACCCAAATGCAGAGCGGAGAGTCAAGAACAGGTCTTGCATGAACGCCTATTGGGACGGCTGCTAAGGAGGATGAGGAGCAGCCTGAGAGGTACAGGGAAGACAGAGACCCTGTGGAATCACACAAAGCAAGAGAGGAAGAGTTTCAAGAAGGAAGGAATGCTTAACAGTGTGCAATGACAGCAAAATTCAAGCAAAGAAAACAAAAATCTCTGCTGGATTCAACGGTGACCAGCAAGAGGTTCAGTGGATTAGATGGGGCATAAACCAGACTGCGGTGAGTTGAGAGGGGTGTGGAAGGGGATGAGGGGATGAGGGCAAGAGAGTTTGCAAATGCCTGGCTGTGCAGGGCATGAGTGAGATAGGACAACACCTAGAAGGGGGACGTGTGGTTGAGAGAGGGCTTGTACAGTCTGGGGGGTTCTTAAGTGAGAATGACCTTAACTTGTTTTCAGATCGTGGAGGTGAAGAGGTGGAAGATTTTGGGAGCATAACACAGTGAGCTGGACAGAGATTGTGGTCTGATAAGGGGCTATTAGCACCTGAGATTTCAGAGTGGGATTGGTTCTGGGTCATTCCAAGCCCTGGGTGCATGGACTTTGCTGTATCCACACTGGGCTCTGACCTGCTGATTTGAACAATCACAGATGGGGCCAATTAACCCACCAGGAAACTCTAGGTCAGTGGCTTTGCCAAATATAATAGCACAGGAGACAAAGAGAAAATACAGTCTACTATGCACATCAGAGAGACTATCCTCTAGTTAGGAAAAAAAAAACAAAGCCCACATTCCTTTTAAAAGATCACTAAAGGTTACGATGTAAGATCCTGGCCTTAGCTAGAGTAAGCCCGAAGACAGACGGGAGGCAAAGGCATGATCGCTAGGGTCCTGCTGGAGGGTGCAACCCTGGGGAAGCGGGAACAGAGAGGGTGAAATGAGCAGGGCATGGCTGGGCGGCCACACGGCGCACGCGGCAAGCACAGCTGGCGGCTCTGGCTCCCGAGACATTTCGGGAGAGGCCGCGAGAAGCAACCGCTCTCAGCTGTCCATGGGAATGTGAGGAGGAGAAGGACAAGAACCTTATCTGCAGCTCGCTCATGTTTCTTTTCTCTCTGTGATCAAAGTCCACTGCACAAGGGGTTATCTGGGTGTGTGACCTGGCCAGAGCCCCTGGGTGCAGCTGGTCAGAGCACAGATGCCATGGGCTCTCCCTGTCACTCGGCTCAGCGTGCGGGGACTCCCTGGGCTGTGGTAGAGGAAGCAGTTGGGGCTTTTCAACCACAGGATAGTGTAAAATGTCCCCAGGGCCACTGTGGCCAGGAAAGAAGGCAGGGGGCCAAGGCCTGGTGTGTAGGCGGGCCAGGCAGAGTTAGGGTGGCGCGTAAGCCAGCTCTGGGGCAGACTCACAGTGTCTCCTCTCATGGTGACATCAATCTCTGCTCTATGCACCGTGTGAATGAACTCTCCACTCTTCATCACTACCTAATGCTATGTGCCAGGCAACTTTCCAGACACCAGACTCCCTGACCTCACGAAGTTCACATTCTGCCGGAGAAGACAGGCAATAAACAAATCAATATATAATGCAACGTCTTCAAAGTCACTATGTAAATAACTAAGCAGGGTAAGGAGAAAGGGAGGGATGGACGAGACATTTGAGCAGAGCCGGAGTCAAAGGCAGGAGTGGGCCAGGGGTGACAGGAAGAAGAGCTTCCTGGCACTGGCAGGAGAGAGTTTGATCTGAGTGAACTTGGTGGAGGCCATTTCTGGCATCTCCCTTCCATTGCCCCCCTTTACCTCTGATCTCTCCCCCATTCCACTCTCTCTCTTTGTCTGCCACTCCCTCAGTCCAAGCTGCTGTGACCTCTGGCTCATACTCTGCAAATACTTTCTTACTGGCCTCCTGGCCTGCCCTTTCATACCTTCCAGTCCATGTTCCAAAAACTGCAGCCAGAGTGATCTTTGCAAAACGCACATCTGGCCATGTAACTTAGACCCTTCAGTACTTTCCCTTTGCTGTTCGGACACAGAGCAGCACCCTCCCCTCGGCCAGCAAGGCTCAGCATGGCCTGGCTGCCCCCAGCCTCACCTTGTAACACAACCCCCTCCCCAACCTCTCTCCGCCTGGGCGCTCTGGCCTGCGTGCACACACGGGGCACTTGCTCACACTCCCCAACCCAATTTTCTCTTTCTAACTTCTACTCATTTTTCAGATGTCCGCAAGGAAAGCTGCTCCTGACATCCAACTTGGACAGCTTCCTTTGTTATTGCTTGCTTAGAACCATATTTCCCTTCTCCCTAACATGCATTTATGCCTTCTTTGTTACAATTATTCAGTTCCATGAGAGTAGGTACTGCATCTGTTTGTAATCACCATGGTAACTCAGCATCCAGCACAGAGCTGGCATATAGTACACCCTCAATTCACAGTTATCGAATGAATGAATGATGACCGAATGGATGGCAATTGTTTATGAAGGAAGGAAAGCGCACAGCCTCTCCCCTTTTGGGGATACAGAACAAGATTGGGGATCTGGAAGTGACAAGTGTGATGAGTAAGTGAGCTCCAGGTCCCTGCCCAGAGACAAGGATGGCAGAGCTACCCACAACCCCAGACTACACAGAGAAAGGGACACTCTTATGAGAGCAATTCAGCCTGGCACCAGGAGCCAATTTCAGTTAAAGAGGCATAACACTTTGATTATGGTGGCATTCCAAAGGGCTGATGCAGCAGAGAATGAATAGCTGGTAAAGGATTCCCAGGTAGGTCAGTGAGCGCTCGACAGAACTAACCTGCTGGTACAAGGAGACAACTACACTGTGAATTAGTATGCCAGAAGCATCCAAAACATATTCGTTGTGTTAATAGAAATGCCTAAGTATATTAGACATTTTGGAGCTTATTATTCATATTAGTTATAATATGGAAATCAAATTTTATTTCTAAATTGCAATCAAATGATATTTTCTATTAAAACTTTAATAGCAAGCCAAATTAAGCAATGCTACGGGTTACATATTCGTAATCCAGTTTGGTTATAACTCATATTTTTTTTTATTTTGTTATGAATCATCATGAGAATGAAGTAAAACAAGATATTTTCCAAAATGAACTGAAAAGACTTTTCTTCAGTGGAACAGAGAAGCTACTTAAGAGTTCAAATTAGTAATATTGTCTTAGTGAAATAAACAAAGACAGGCATCAATGCAAAGCTTCAGCTTGATGAAGGTAATCTACTTCCTTCTCCTGTCAAACTGTGCTACAGAACTAGGGCTGGAAGCATCCTTGAGACGTCAAATAATCAAGTCTCCTATTTCAAGATAAATCCTTCCTTAAGGATAAGCATAAAATCCTTCCGTAAAGGCTGACACCCTATTTAGAACCAACCTCGCGTTATTTCTTTGTCCAAAGTGCAATGGCCTTTACTTAAACATAATTTGGATTCCCCATTGCCTCTTGCATAGTAGGTGTTCAATAAATGCTTGATAAATTCATTTAATAAATGAATCAACCACAAGTTAACCACTGAAAAACCTCTATTTATATTATATTAAAACAATACAAACATATGAATCACCCCACACAATGGATAAAAATCTGTATTATTAAAATAATTAGATATGCTATATCTAATCATTATCTAATAATACAGGATAACAATCATTGTATTGATACCAGATAGTAGTGACTGAGTGGTTACCATGTGCCAGGCACTGTGCCAGGCTCTTTACGTATATTATCATATTTATTACTTGCAGCAATCACAGAAGCAGGTGCTATTATTATTTCCATTTTACAGATGGGGAAAATGAGGTGCTGCATGGGAAGTGACTTGCGTAAGGCTACAAAGCTCCTCCTGGCAGAGTCGGACTGAGCCCAGCATGGTGCTCTAACCACTGGGCAACATTGCTTCACACACACGAAAGGCTTCAGTAGCAGCTTGCCTTCCACTCCAGGACACTGAGGGTATGAGGAATGACAGGCTTTGCTTCAGGCTGCACTTGCTCACCGCCCCTGCATCCTCCAAAGCTGTGAGAAAGAAAGCCCTGAGTACCACTGGTTTTTCCTTCCTGCCCCTGGGAATAGAGCTTCCTCAAGCCATCATGGCACACAAGTATGATGATGACCACGATTAAAGTAAGTCAGCCAGGATTCCCTTGCCCTGGTGGGATCCAGAAATAATTGGCCCAGACCTTTCCCAAGTCCAAATTCCAAAGCCAGCCCCAGATTTTTGCCATGTTCTCCTGCCTCCAGCATCTCGAGCCATGCGGGCTGTCTGTACTGAGTTGATGGTGTCTCCCCAAGATTCAGGTTCACCTGCCACCTCAGAATGTGACCTTACTTGGAAACAGGGTCTTTGCAGATGCAACCAAGCAAAGATGAGGTCGAACTGGATTAGGGTGGGCCCTAAATTCAATGACTGCCATCTTTACAAGGACAAGGAGATTTGTAGACAGACAGACAGACAGGCACACAAGGAAGACAGCTATGTGACAATGGAGCCACAGGTTGGAGTGACGTAGCCACAAGCCAAGGAGCACCAGTGATTGCCTGGGGCCACCAGAAGCTGGGAAGGAGCATGGGAGGGTTCTTCCCCATGGCCTTCAGAGAGCACACAGCCCTGCTTGGACCTGAATTCTGGATTTCTGGTCCCCAGAATTGTGAGAGAACACATTTCTGTTGCTTCCAGCCACCCGGTATGGCAGCCCCAGGACACTAACACAGTCCTCCCACTTCCTCAGTCCAGAGACAAATACCCCTGAACTGCTGACCCAAGCCCCAGGTGTCTCCATGAGGCCACACCCAGTGTGACTCACAGGGGCCTGGACCAGTGCCAGGCCCCAAACTTTTTGACAGACTAATTTTGTGTCTGTTGATTCTAAAAATCTTACAAATTGTGCTTGTATGTTGTACATTTTTTTTTTATTTCATTTTTCTTTTTTTTCCTTCTTTTTTTTTTTTTTTTTTTTTTTAAGAGACGGGGACTTACTCTGTCGCTCAGGCTGGAGTGCAGTTGACTAATCATAGCTCACTATAACCTCAAACTCCTAGACTCAAGTCAGCCTCCTGCCTCAGCTTCCCAAGTGGCTGAGACTACAGGCAAGCACCAGCACCCCCAGATAATTTATTTATTTTATTTATTTATTTTTTGTAGAGATGGGGGTCTTGCTATGTTGCCCAGGCTGGTCTTGAACTCTTGGCCTCAAGCAACCTCCTGCCTGGGCCTCCCAAAGTGTTGGGATTACAGACAGGAGCCACTGCATCTGGCCTATTTTTCTAATAATTCATTTTTACTGCATTTTATAACAGTATCAGTGTATGACAAATTGAAAATTTTTAAAAGTAAAATAGATAGACCTGGTCCTTCAGCACCAAGAGTTTGAGAAACCTCACCGGGGACAAAGGGCCTTTCCTGAAACAGGGCCCACCCTCCTCAGAAGGCAGGAGGCATCATACCCAGCATTATAGAGCTTCCCTTTGGTGACAACTAGCTTGTCATTTTTCTGTGACGGACCTCATCCACTCTATGGCATCTGCTGCCACCTCGGATTTTTAGCAAAGAGTCCCAGGGTGTCTCTCAGCCACCGTGTGAGTTGGTCTTCAGTTTTCCCTCTGCCCGGCTCAGGCCTCGGGCTGCAGCCTCAGGTACATGTCCCTCAGCCTTCCCAGACCTGTGCCCCTGCCCCGTGCCCCTGCCCTGTGCCCCCTTCCACCAGCCCTGAAGCAGTGGGTGCCACCTGCCGTTCTCTGTGTCTTACAGAAATGCTGTTGCCAGCTTGAATCACTTTTGCTTATTCTTTACCTCCCTGCAGCTCCCGGCCTCTCTAGGAACTGGGCTGGGACCCTGGGGGGCAACTGGGGCTCAGTCTGAACACCAGGCATGGTGCAGAGTCCCTCTTTGTTGGACCTGGACCTATGCACAGTCTCCCTCAGAAGGGCTCATCCCCAGGAAGCTCCTCAGTGGCTCCTCAGGGCCAGCCCCTCTTCTCTGAGCATGTACCAACAGATCTAAGCAAAGTGTGCCAAGTGACACAGGGCCACTAAGCTACAATAATATCAACAATAATAATGGCTAATGTACATACAGCACATTCCACGTGCCAGTCAATGTTCTAAGTGCTTGTTCCATTGTAACTCATTTAATCCTCACAACATTCCCTATGCGGTAAATGCTATTACCCCATTTTACAGATGAGAAAACTGACGTATGAAATGCTTGAGTAACTTGCCCAAGGTTACCAGAAAGCAAATGACAAAACCATGATTCGAACTTGGTCCTCCCACCTCCAGAGCCCACCCCAGTGACCATGACAGTCACCCTGTAGCTCTGACCAGGCAGCAGCACGGAGCATACACTCGCTTCTGGTAGAACGCATCTTCCCAGCTTTGTAGAGTCCACAGCACGCCACAGTCGCCTGGCCCCAGCCTCTCTTTGTCTTGCAGGAAGACGTTCAAAGTCTTGCAAAAACCCAGATTCTAGAGGGCTCTGGCAGTCTGCGCCTGCATTTCTCTCTCACATCTGCCCCGCCCGGGCCCCTCCCCCGCCCAGCCCCCTGACCAACCTCCCCATCCCAGGCCAGCCCAGGAGCAGCCCACGGCAGGCAGGAAGCTTCAGAGTGTCGGGACTGTCAAGGAGAAGAATGGCCACCCTCCTTTGGCTGGTGCCTACAATGTCCTCTTTAGGCTGCTTGTTAATCTGCTTGAGATAGGAGCTGCTGATAATAAAAATCATGCATCTTCGCTGGAAAAATGTCAAGCCATACAAAGGCAAAGAAGGGAAATAATGAAGCCTCCTTCCCATTCCTTCCTCCTCCTTTCCCAGTTCCAGGCCCCAGAATTCGGTTATTTGGTTGTAGAAGTTGGTGTTTGTTGAAGCTCATGAATCATTCCCCGCGCGCGCACACACACACACACCTTCCTGAGATGAGGTTTTGAGGGGACTGGGGAAGATAACCAGGGGCCGTGTGCCTGGCTGGAGACAAGGGTCTCAGATTGGCAGTGGGTAGGACAGGGAAACAGGAGCACTGTAGATGGAATGTACAAACTTCACACTTTGGCTGAGATCTGGGCCTATAAGGGAAAGTGGGAGAGAAGGAAATCTGCAGGAAGTCAGGTATGGCCAGAGCTGGAAGGAAACTTAGAGAGTGCCCAGAGGGCTAGAATCTGGCTGAGAAACACACCCGGAGCAGCTCCGGCAGCCCCCCCCACAGCCTCTCCCAGTCTCCTCCCTCTAGAGTACCCACAGATAGTAACAACACACACTGAAAAGCTCTCTCTCCCCACTTCTCTTTCCCTCTCTCTTCTCTCTGCTCCCCTTTCCCTCTCTCTCTCCCTTCCTCTCTGATACAGGTGACTTCCTGGTCTTAAAACCAGATGGTGATTAGATCTGAAAACCATTCTGTCTTTGCAGCCACTGCCATTGCACTTTCATGGGTTAGCGACCCTGGCTGGAGCCGTGCAGCGGAGCAGTGGAAACAAACTTGGCTAATTCTCTCACTATTAGCAGAGAATAACACCATGTAATAACTGCCCCCACTGTCCTCCCCCTGAGCAAACAAAAACCAACCTTGTCATTTCCTCCTCCCCTGGCAGCCACTGTGTTTCCCTTCAAAATCAGGAGTAAATTATCTCCAAAGAAGGGTTCATTAAGAATAAATAATAATTTGCACTTCTAGTGCACCTTTTGTCTAAGTATCTTTAGGCACTTTACTTAATTAATTAATTAATTAAAAGAATTAATTAAGTGGGAAAACACTCCTGGAGGGAGGGAAGGTATACTTGGTGACTCCTGTTTTCCTGATGAGTAAACTGAGGCTCGAGGTCCCAAGGGGGAAAGTGGCCAAATGGGGTTGGTGGTGGGGCTAAGACTAACTTCACCCAACACCTTAAGCCACAGGTAGGGACGGACTCGGGAGGAAAGAGCAGGAGGTTGGAGAGAGGACAGCTGAGGTCAGGTGAGGGGAGGCCAAGACACAGGAACTCAATGAAGGCCGCAGGGACAAGTCTAAGTAGGCATTAGGTGCTGAAACCAAGGGGACAGGTACTCTAGATCCAGAATCCAGGCTAGGTGGGCTCCTGACAGAGAGTCCAAGGGCCTCACAGGCCAGGCACCCAAACCACAGTCAGCTGGGTTAAGTGCCAACCAGCATGTGCCTGCTGCTTGGCTGGGGGTTGGCACACAATAATATGCCTCTGAACCTAACCCTGGGATGTCCTTCAGCCCCTTGTCAACATCCTGGTCCCCCCAGATACTGCTCTGGGATTTAAGCCCCAACATCGCCTGGCTGATCTTTGGCCAAACAGAAAACAAGGCTGCAGGCACTTCCCAACAGTCCCCAAATCCTCTCCACGTCCCCTTTGGGCCAGTCCAGTCCATCGTGTCAAAGCCTCTAGCCCTCACCGGCTGCTGTCTGCAGAGCTAATCGAGACGCATGTGCGCACACCCACGCGTACACACGCACACAGACCCCTATAAACAGGCTCGGCACTGCAAATTAACAACCCAAGCTTGTCTTTTTCATTGTGTTTTTATTATGATGCTCCTCAATGATGTTTTTAAATGAATTTTGAATAGTCCCCGTAATTTGGTTTGTTCTACATTTCCATGCAAGTGCGAGGGCCCCGAAGGAATTGCTGCAAGGAATACAATATTATGTGAGCGTGGCTTCTACTTGTCTTCCTGCTTTCTCATAATTAAGCTTTATTGAGTTGTAAAATGAGTAACAATTAAAAAAAAACCTGTTTATTGATCCAGGTGTGATGTACAGATACATAAGAAAACTTGCTCCAATTCCCGACCTCGCCAAGCAGTGCTGGACTCCATTGCTTTCGCTCTCTGTCGCTTCTCTTTGGGTGGCGAGCAATGGGCCACTGGGCTACAGGTGGAGCTGTATTTGCAACAATGAAGCAAAATGCTGGTGTCTGCACTGGGAAGGAAAACCCTAACTAGCACTTGTCTGAAGGGCAGGAAAAGTCTGTGAGAGTCTAGGGACATTGACTTACCTCTTCTTGATGCCTAAAATTCTGTTACTTTTGAAGTCTATGATTTTGGTTAAGACATTGTCCCTGTCAATATGCAATTAACCCCAGGAAGGAATTGCACATTACAGCCTCATAAAATTTTACAACCTAACGGGATTTAGTCTCTGCAGAAGTTAAACTCTAATAATGTGGAACACTGATGCAAAAGGATGTCTCAGAGCACAAGGCCAAGTTCAGTCTTGATCGTGGTGCTGTTGTTGTGGGTGTACTTGTCTCTCCAGGGGCAGAGAGTAGCTCTTCACCTGTGGCCTCCTCCCATGGCTGAGCCCAGTGTCCAGCTAAGTGATCACACCAAACACCGGGACAATTATCACCAGCACGAAAATCTGCCACATTAATGTCTTGGACACCATGGCTCTGGGTTGGAAATTATAGTTTTATTTTGGCACCAAAATCCATGTGGAATTCAAGGGGCCTCATCTCTAAATACATGCAGCATAAGGAAATGGCTGCAAAGTCACCTGCAATGCCAGGAGCAAAGCAAGAGAAGGGAAGTTAATGTGAGTGAGCAAAGTGAGGTATGGCCACAAGACCAGGGTGTGCATAAGTCTGCACAAGCATGCACCCTCAGCCCCCATCCCACACAGCAAAGCACCTCACGCATGGGAGTTCTGCAGATGTCCAGAAACTGGTGTCTATCTCATGTTTTCTATGATATTAGGGTGTGTATGCTCATGAGTGTGCTGTGGACATGTGTGCATGTATGTGTATAAAATGTGTGCACACATAAAGTTTATAGGTGCACAGCATGTATTGATTTTATGGGCAATATTTGCAAGATTTATGCATGCATTAATGTATGTGTGTTGCAGATGCATGTGCATATGTGCCCATCTATGTGTGCATGTAAATAATGACAATGTGGCTGGCAGTGAGGAGAGGAGTGGCAAATGGGTGAACCTCTGAATCACTGGCAGGGCATGAAGACCTGTGTGTTTACTTCTGGAAAGGGAAGGAGTAGGGGAGAGGCTTCAGGCATCTAGGCATCTAGCATTAGCTAAAGTAAAAGCCCCAAGGGCACTGCGATGGAGAGGGGGTTGGCTGACGTCAAGGCCATAGGCGCTTATAACCCTGGAGGGCTGGGGCAGCTCCCCAGAGGAGCAGAGCTCAGGGCATCAGGCCCCGGCTGACCTGGGGGCAGGGCAGAAGGAGAAGCAATGTACAAATAGACTTGAGGGTGTGAAGCCCCAGGAGGCCCCTTCCCTGCTTTCCCTCCAGATTTCCCCCCTCCCCACCGGGAGCATGAAGGCGGCAGACACAGGGATTTATGCCAGATCTGTCTACGAGGAACGCCCTGGATGCTGCTGCTGAAGCCAGCAATGTAATATTTAATTCATTCTGGTCGTGAGGAAACTGAGGCCTCCGAAAGGTGTGTCTGAGGTCACAGCATGAACCGTTTTAGCCCAGCACATGGTATTCAATGAATGTCTAGTGGATGAAGAAATGAATGAATCAATGAATGAAAGAGAGGGAGGGGATGGAAAAGATTAATTGAATGGATAATAGGGACCATCTTAAATTTATAACTGTCTACTCCTTATTCCAAAGGGGAGAAACTTAACAGAAGGCTCATAGAGATGAAATAATAGAAACTTGATCTTTCTATTTTAATAAAAATTTGATCTTTCTATTTTCCGAGGGTGAGAAGAGGCACCGAAGGAGGCACATGAAGTTCACACAGGGTGATTTTGGATCGTGCGTTTGTATAATGGGAGTTATATGTGGCTGTGTGTTTGGGTACATGAATGATACACTGTGTAAAGATGGGGAGAACAATTTGCTGTCACCAAAGACCCTCCGAGATGATAGGAGAGATTTGACACAATCAAGGTAACCACCATGGATTCGTTCACTCCAGACATGTAGTCAACCATCATCTGGGAGCTATCGAGGATGCCGCCAGGATCAGACCCAGATTATTCCCTGAGGGAACCGGTGCTGATGAGGCATGTTCTCTGACACTAGAATCACGGGACAGATTGCAGTGAGCCCAGAGGGATATACGGGTGGGGTGTGAGAGCAGGTTGGAGAAGCCAGGAGACCATGCTCCGTGTTGGGTGTGCGCGTGCACGGCGTGTGCTGGTAAAGGGGCTCTGGGGTGAGGGCAGGGGTTTAAGCCCCACAGGTGGCTGTGTTGAAGCATGTCCTGGGAGACAGCAGCCGCTACCATTTCCTGAATCCCTCTATCCCACCATCCTTCTAAAGCAGATTATTAGAAAGTCATAGGTGGGGTGACCGCACCACTTATTGTTCAAATTGGGCCACTATTAACCACTGAGCTGGACCACTGGCATATCCCAGGACCGTCCTGGGCAAACTGGGGATTGCGGTCATCCTGGCTCTGGAGATGAGCAGCAGGCTGTCCCCGAGGCCCTGTGGTAGCAGCAGTGAAGACATCCCCATTCACCCCGTTCCCATGCCATTCCCCCATTCTGGAATATGGGTCCAGCCCCACCCCACTCAGCAGAGGCAGGTGCACGTGCTCAGGGATGGCCAAGTGGGAGAAAGGGCTCCCTGGGCCCCAAACGTCTCGCCTCCCCACAGCTGGGCTCGGTGCTCAGGGCCCTCTGCGGCCAGCGAGCCTGCTGCCCAGCCTGGGCTTTCGGCACCGACTCCATCCACTTTAGCACCACCGAGTTCCCGGGTGCCAGCCCAGGCAGGCGGCTCTAATGGATTACTTGCATTATCTCCCTCATCACTGCTTAAATATTTATCAGACCATTATGTATTTAGTGGCCGGGAGCGGGGAGTGGAAAAGACAGAAGGCAGCACTGCTCTGGCCAGATGCAAGGGTTAATTACAGATGGGATAAATCCCCCCATGGTTTAAAAATTAAATAAATAAACAGGGTTGGGAGATTAGAAGGGGACCGTTACTTACATGTAAAAAAGTCCGCAGCACCTAGTCCGGGTTTTAGTGTCTTCCGGCGCCTCGTTTTATGCTCTTTCTGTTCCCTTCCCCTACCTGCAAACCTGGGGGCTGCCTGAGCCTTCAACCTGCTTCTAATTAAAAACCATACTTATGTTTTTGTTCCTCCAGCAACCAGTGTGTGGGGGAAATTCAAGCTCTTCTAGAACGAGAGTCGACATCGGCCTCATAAAAGAAGTTCTGAAGGTAACTCCGGGGCTGGCACTGTGAAATATTGTTCATTATAACGATGCAGCTGAGATAATGCTGTTTTCTAATTTCCCTTTCTCAGTCAGAAATTAAATAAAAAGTCATGTCTAAATTACAATACTGGATTGAGATCAGACGAGGGCCCCATGCAGAGAGCTCATGATCTATCCTTCCTACATTTTACAGCCATTAAAAAAGATGATCGTTGTTTTCTTTTCCCCTCCCTTTTCTTCAAGGCCATTTACATTTGTTCTGAACTCTCACTGTGTTTTATTCGAGTATCTTAAAAGTGCCAGCGTGCATAATAAGTCAATCACGAACTTAAATTAAGAAAAAAACAAAACAGGCAACCGAGCAACCTAGGACTTTGAACTCCAAGTTCAACTAGCTAGAGAGGGTCCCTAAGGTGACTGTTAACCACCTCCTTCCTAGCATGCAGTGGCACACACTGCCCAGTTGGCAAAGTCTTCTCCTGGGACAGTGCGTGCAAAATAGCCTACGTTTTTATAGCCCTCCCTTATAGCAAAAATTGCCCCTTGGACAAAATGGAAATGCCGGAATGACTGGTAAAAAGTTTTTAAAAATGCTAATTAGCTTGTAATATTATATTTATTTCTGCATTTATTTGACTACTCTTTTATTGAGGAAAGAAGAACCTTAGCACTTTTATTTTGTCATAACGCAAGCATTCTCTGTTTGAGAAGTGGTTGGTATTCCCAGAACCTTGCATGAAAGGTTGGTGCTGAATACTATTATTTTTGATGGAATTTATGAAACAGCATCATCATGAATTGTGTTCACTGTGTGCAAGTTGCTTCCTCTCGATCACTCAGAATTGATCACTATGAATTGAGCACCTACTGTGTGCACGGCACTGTGCAGAACTAAGCAAGAGATGATCTCTCTCAGAGTCCTGAGAGTCAGGGCCTCAGGGACACTAGCTGCACGTGGGTGCTCACTCTCTAGCCAGGGCAAGGGCACATTTAGATTTAAATGTGCAAATGTAGCACAAATCACTGAGTTCAGAGCTACCCGAGGGCCCAGACTCTAGGAGTTCAAGGGAGGCAGTTCTTTATGGACCACATTACTCAGATAGGACTTGGCAGAGCAGAAGGGCTTGAGCTGGACCTTGCAGACCTGGTGGGACTTAACAATGAAGACAGAAAATGGGAAAACACTCCTAAAGGAGCAAAGTGTGAGCAAAGACCTGGGCATGGCATGCACAGGGTGTTTAAGGGTGCAGCAAGCTGTTGGGGTTGGTGAGACCCGGAGCCATGCAAAGGGATGAAGGAAGAAGGACACAGAGGCACTATCCGTCCATCCATCCATTCCTTCACTTAGCAGACGTCAGCTAAGCACCTGTCAGCTACTCTTGCAGGCTTCAGTCTGGAGCCTGATTCCAGTGACCTTGAGTGTCCCATTGAGTTTGAGCCTTTGTGAGTAGGATGCTAGTGACAGAGAGGCCCCAAATGAAGAGACAGAGAGAGACCTCACAAAGGAAGAGTTTTCAGGTCCTGGCCTCTATAAATGATTTATGAAATTTCTTTAAATCTTAGATCTCTGTATTGTTTGAAAGTTTCAAAAGTCAAGGACAACATCTCCTCGTCCATACCCTCAACGGCACTCAGAATAGAGTAGGGCCTCCAGACAGCAAGTGTGCACGATTGCAGGAACTACTTTCATACTTTGCTGGGGGGGGGGGGGGGCTTTCCATAGCCTGGAGTCCTTGCTACCTAATAGCCCTGTGTCCTTGGGCAGTTTAAATAACATCTCTAAGCCTCAGTTTTCACATCTGTAAAGTAGAAATACAGTACCCAACTTGTCAGGAGTTGTGAGGATTAAATTAGTTAATATCTATATAAACACGTTCTCACACTACCAGGCACTCAACATGTGTTGATTCCATGAGCTGTGATGATGTGCAGCTCTACTTCCGACGTCATCCCACTGGGCTCTCTGTTTCTATGATTTCCACTGAGTCTGTTTCCAGTTACTCTTTGAAACAACTTTTCCTCCTTCCCCCCAGCTCCAGGGCACTGTCCTCTGCTTGCTGGGCTGGTATTCCTTCCAGGTTTACAGAGACACCCACTGCAAAACTCGTGTTCCCCAGGAAGAGGCATAGGGACATGATTCTCTCATCTTTCTCTCCTTTAACCCAACTCAACAGACTCCTCCCTGCCTAGCATCCTCCAGACAAAGGCCTAGAGCACTTGTCATCTAACTCACTTGTTTGTTTGCCTAGTTATATTCAACCATGTCTGGTTTTCTGTTTCATGAATGTATTTCTCATGTAGAAGGAACCAGTGATGTCACTAATGAGGGAGTAAATGCAGAAAGGAGAAGAGACTTATCTGACACGCTTCCCAACCGGCATGCCACGAATGAATTACACTTATATGGCATATGACCCTCTAGATCCAGGACATTGAGGCAGGGCCTGGGGCAGACAGAATACCTGTGGATGGTTTTCTGTAACCACAAGTAACCTTGTTTCTGGTTCCTCAGAAGACCACCCAAGGTGGACAGGGCCTGCTGGTGCACACTGCGGTCCCCATAGACAGTGAGCAAGGCTAGTGGTGCCCGACCCATGCTGCTCTGTAGATCTGCAAGGAGCTACTCCACCCCAAGCCACCTACTCCAGCAGCCAGCTGCAAGCCCTGCTGGTCACCATCACGAGGACAGGGAGTCCGATAAACTGCTGGAGTGGCATACGCAGCCCCAAGTGCAGCAACCAGAGAGAAAAGGGACAGAGAGCTGGGAGGTGTTTAGTGATGGGCATACTGGCAATGGCCCTGGATTGGGCTTCACATATGCCACACACCTATGCTTGCAGTGGTTGCACCCTGAAGCGTCATCCAAGCCAGCTGCAGAGCGAACGCTCCAGCAGCACATCCACACGGCCCACAGATGAGAGAGCATCATTCTTCTAAATCCTTGTTGTGAATAAGGTCTGCTGGACTCGAAACCTATCTGCATCATCACAAAAACTTTCAACACCACATTCGTCAATGAAAAAAAAAAAAGGAAGAGCTGTTAAATTCTTTAAATATAATTTCAGTTGTTATGAATCTTTAATGGTTATAAAAATGGCTCTAAATTTTTTATCACCCACTTGTGCAAAGTCTCTTATCAAGGGTGACTACCAAGAATTTGTAGAGATCATCATTTTAAAAAGTCTTGATCAGGCACTATGCATAGTCATTTCAAAGCATAAACCCTGCTATGAAACAGTTATATTCATGGAAGGAAGCAAGCTCAAGTTTCTCTTTAAAACCAGAAAAATGTTTTATACTAATTCAATATATAATGTCTTTCCTAATAGATTACATTGTATTTTTCATCTTGTGTAATATAAAAAAATGGAATGACTTTTTTTCCAAGCCCTGTATAGATACCCCAAGTCCCCAGCAGTTTACTACGGTGTACTATACAAATATTGCCATTTCCATGTGTGTCATGACTTTAAAAGGAAGCCTTGCTCTAAGGTATCATGCTCAATCTTCATGGACCAGGGGTGGTAGGTGACCCAGCTGTGTCTCTGCCATTGTTTGCCAATCGGTGTGGCCATGAGGCTTCCGCAGACCCAACAGAAGGATCTTCGGAAGCCAAAGATGGCACCATATGACCCTGAAGAGGTTCCCCTTGGAGTGGTTCCACTGGCACTCTCCTCTGGCGAGCGCCTTCCAGCTCTGAATTCCCACTGGAAGCGAGGCCTGGCATCGTGAAGAAAGGGAGCAATGTGCGTGGCAGAGGGAGGCACGGTTCTCAAATAGCACAGACACGCTCCCTGGCTCACCCCATTCAACCCTTCCTCTCTAGCTCTTCTAAGAGGCTCTCTTCTCCACCTCTCGATTTTAAATAACTTCCTGAACTATAAATGCAAAGAGTTCCAAATGAAAACTGATTGATAGCCTCGTATAATTATATAATAAAAACACACTGCTATGCATATACATTATGTGTGGGCTCGCATGTCTATATGCATCTGCATCTATTCCGGAGGGAGGAATGTGCAATAACGTCTTCTGAAACAAATTGTCAAGGTGTCAATAAGGAATCTCATAATGAATGTGTGGGTGTGATCTGGGGTAATTTCATCGCAATTATGTTGCTCAGGTTGATTTCCCAAGGCAGGTCTTAAAGGCACAAGCCCCACTCCCAAGCGGAAAGCCGGGTGTTTCGCTTCCTATGGAGTCTTCAGAGCATCGCATTTCCAGGACAAAATGCCTTCCCTGGAGCAGGCCCGACCCATCTGAGGAAATTGGGTAACTAAGGAGAGTGATAAAAGCTTCAGGCCACAACACAAGCTTTTAAACCCCAGGGGAGTTTTCTGTGTCTGACCCCCAACAATCTTAGCAACTGCTCATGGCTAAGAAATAAACAACGGTGTTAGACATTGGAGAAGTTAGACGTCCCAGTGATGAATACCAACTGTATCAAACACTGTTCAAAATTCTGGGGGATTGGGCTGGCATATGCTGGAGTGGGGAAGGGGAATATATGTGTCCCTTGCCCCCAAGAATTCCCAGCCTATCTGGAGGGATAGATGTATGAATGAATGCTGGCAATCTGATGTTAAATGGAATGTAATAGAGGTCGAAACCATGAGAAGCCGGGTAGGAGTGGAGACTTAAGAAGGACTTTCTAGGTGCCACGTAGGCTAGGCCTTGAAAGTAGAATAAAAGGTGCCATTGATGTCTACAAGATGCTTTTGCATAGTGCCTTGCTTGATGCTAACCACAAAGCAGACCTATCTCAACAACATTTTGTTAAATGGAGTATAAACTCCTGCAGGAACCTTCTCAGCAGGGACAAGCGTCCCCAGACGCCCATCCCTGAGACCAGGCTGCAGAACTTGAACTTGCTGTCAGGAGAGCCATCTGTGGTCCAGGAAATCATGAGGGTGCTGGAACCCAGCTGCAGGGCTATGTCTGGGCCGTCCATGGCAGCCACTTCCGAGGAGCTCCAGAGACAGACTGGGAGAGAAAGGAAAGAGAGGAGGGCCGAATGCTGAGGAAACGGGCTTCCTGAGGAAACGGGGCAAGGGCAGAAATCATTTTCTTTGCCTTCCTAAGAACCAGCCTAACCAGCTCCCTCCAGAAACCCAAGAGCTTTGCTGATGCCTTCTTGCCCACATCCTGCAATGCCCTGTGACCCTCCCTGCCCCACACACTCCTGACCTGTCACTGGGTCCTGGCAACCTGGCCTTGGTAACATCTCTTAACTCTATTCCCTCTCCATTCCACCCATATTTTAGCCCAGCTCCTTCTCTGGGTGATTATAATTCCCTGTCTGGATCTCTGCAGTCATGTTCCAACTGGCCTCAAGCCTCCAATGCATTCCCCTCCCTGCTACCAGTCTGATTTTTCAGAAATACTTAAAACTCCCCTCCTTTAAACCTTCCAATGTTCCCCATCCTTGCCACTCAGATAGAGCTCAGACTCCCACACATGGCTCACAAGACCCTCATGCCCTGGCCCCTACAGGCTCTCATCCCTTCCTTGAATGCCAAACTCTACAGTCATGCTGAACTCTTCACAGCTCCTCCAATGCCTCATGCTCCATCTCAATCCCAGGCCTTGCGTGTTGACCTCTAGAAGAAACAATTAACTGCATTTTTGGTGGTCCATCATGGCCATGAACTGTGAGTAATTTCATGGCAGTGATCAGACCAAAGCCTGTGCAAACCTAGCACCCAACACTCTGCACAGTTCCTGGCACATAGCATGTGCTCAATCATTATTGGGAGGGAAAGAGAGAAAGATGTCTGGATAGACAGATGAGTAGATAGATGGATATTTAGGTGCATATTTGGATGGATGGTGGATGGACATTTGGATGGGTGAATAGATGGACATTTGGATGGATTGATGGATGGGTTGATAGTGCTTAAACAACCTGAGGAATAATAAAATAAGTTTCCTTTTTCCAGTCTGCACCCCACCAGCTAGTTCAGCCTCTAGAACAGGGTATCAGATCCTCCAAAGACCTTCAGGACCTAAGAGGTGAGCAGAGAAATCATAAGAGCTGCAGTGTGCAATGGAAAACAGGAGTGTTCATGGCAGAAGCTCAGATTAAAACAGAAGATCCAGGTAGGGATCCATCACCAAATAGACCATCCCCTAGCAATGGAAAGGAAGCCGGTTCCCATATCCCAGCAAGCATCGATCTAATAATCAACCTATGAGTCAGGCAAACAGGAAGAAACTGTATACCCGCTTCTCTTCCTGGGCTGCTGTCTGGACACTGAACAAGTGAGAATCAGGCAGGTCACTCACCACCATACTAAGGTACACATCCTTACATAGAATCTGTGTGTGCAGTGCTGATTATGCTTATAGGATAAAAGTCTAGAAGCAGAATTATAGATTTTAAAAGTATGGACATATTTAAGACTTTTAATACAAATTGCCAAATTAATCTCCAGGAAAGCTGTACCCATGTGCAGTCCCAGCTATATCATGTGAGTAGCTGTTTCCCTATGCTCTCACTAACACTACAGAATCCACTTTTAAATCTCCCCCAATTTGATAAGCAAAAATTGAATAACACTGTTTTAATTTACATCTCTTCAATAACTAGTAAAGGTGACCTTTTTGATAAGTATGGGCTGTTTTGTGAGTTTCATGTCAATGTTCTTCGCCTGCTTCCCAGTTGGATTTTTTGTCCTTTATTATTGATTTGTAAAGGCTTATTTTAATATATTGACATTATTAATCCTTTACTATATGTGGCAAATACTTTTTACATCTCTTAACAAATATAACTCCCTTATCCCAAGGTTGGAAGTGAATTAATGAACTTTCATTAAGAACTTAGTTCAAGGTCCTGGCGGGGCGTGGTGACTCTCGCCTGTAATCCTAGCACTCTGGGAGGCCGAGGTGGGAGGATTTCTCAAGGTCAGGAGTTTGAAACCAGCCTGAGCAAGACCCCGTCTCTACTAAAAACAAAAGAAAATAAATTGACCAACTAAAAATATATATACAAAAAAATTAGCCGGGCATGGTGGCGCATGCCTGTAGTCCCAGCTACTCAAGAGGCTGAGGCAGTAGGATTGCTTGAGCCCAGGAGATTGAGGTTGCTGTGAGCTAGGCTGATGCCACAGCACTCACTCTAGCCTGGGCAAAAAACCGAGACTTTGTCTCAAAAAAAAGGAACTTAGTTCAAGGTCCTGAGCCAAGTGTTCCTAGGTATGTGGGAATGTGTAAGGCATGTCACCTGCTCTCAAGAAACCCGCAATCTAGTTAATGTGGTTGGGATCGTTGGTCACAAACACAGCCATGGAGCATTAATAACAACCCAAGGCTTCAGGAAGAAGGAGGACGTGAGCTGGACCTTGAGGACTGGCTCAGAATGAGGGGAGAGGATAGGGTACCCCAGGAAGAGGGGAGGAAGTTCAGTGCACGAGCAGCAGAGATCTGTATGGGTGAGTGGTGGAAGGCAAGGTCGCCTGGAGAGGGTCTGAAAGGCCCAGAGTTTCCCACCACGTCGTCTCCTAGAAGTTGTTTCTCTCTGCTCATGAGGCCAAGCCAGAGCCTTTGTCTGCGAGCTGTTCAGATGTGTGTGCATGCTGTGTACGTTCCACTCTTTTATGATGGCTGTTGTTTGTCTGAATTGATTAGCCTTTCTGTGTGGGAGCCATCTGCTGTCTGTCAGCCTCCTTGTCTCACCAGCATGTTGATTTCAATAAAATATGATAGCACTTGGAGTCTGCTGGAGAGTTTGACGCTGTGAATCACACACACCCAAATCAGAACTGGATTGAAAGCCACGTGATGCCCTTCCCCCACTGCCTCTCTCTTGGCCAACAGTGTCTACAGTGTTGATAGGGATTATCTTGAGCCACCCAGGACATTCTGCCCCACTGCCTTTCTTCTGACCACAGGATTGAGCAGATGATCCCGGTCTGGCCACCACAATACCCCATTTCCCTGGATACAGGGATTGGTCTAGGATGAGTCTATGACTAAAGCAGCCCTACAGGTAAGGAAACCTGTCTTTCCACTGCAAAGATTGGGGATATATATTTGAAGTAAGTGGAGGTCATATGTGCCAGCATGTAAAAAAGGTCAGGCAGAGACAGACAAAGATAAGAGACAGATAATTCCCTAGAGGAACTGAGACCTTGCTTCCTATATCTCTTCCTTCAACTGTAAGAGCTACCTCAATTTCTTCCCAGCTCTAAGGGTCTTCACGTATTTTCTTATTAAAATAATTCGAGTTGAGTTTCTGTCACCCACAAGTGATTCCCGAATATACAGTATTATACAGGGATTGCTGAATATACAGAACCAAAATTGGTCCTGTTTCCCAAACCAGGTATGTGGAATTTATCTTCACCCCAAAATCTAATAAATCACCAAATTCTCTTGATTCTATTTCTAAAATGTCTCTTATTACTTCACTCTCCTTCTTAATTATCACTCATCTGGGTCCTACAACAGCTTTCTAACTGGTCTCTCTCCAGACTCTTGATTCTTCCAAATCCATCCTCTGAAATGCTCCTGCCAAGATGGTCTTTGCATTTGCTTCAAAAACCTCAGAAGATGTTCATCTCCTATGAGACGAATCCAAACTTCTAAGCTTAAGATATTAGCCTAGCTCCCTCTGGCACCCACCCTACCTCTTCAGTCCCAACTCCTACTGTTCCCCATCTTCCAGCTTTTTCCTGCCTCTAAGCCTTCCCCTTGGCCAGAAGGTCTTTTCCACCTTGTTTCTCTGGTTACTCCTCCAGCTCTCCAAGACGCGGCTCACAGTGTACTTCCTTTGCAGAATGGTCACATTCTGCAATGCAAATGTGACCTCACTGTGGATATTCATGGCGCTTCGGTATTTGAGTCCATGACAAGGAGAGGACATAGCAGAGCAGTTAAGGGGGTAGTTCTGAGTCAGCAGACCTCAGTTCGAGTCCCAGCTCCCACCTTTACTAGCTATAAAAACATGAACGAGGTACCCATCCTTCTGAGACTCACTTCACTCAACAACAAATGGAGGAAATAAGGGGAGCTGCAAAAATTTAAGTGTGAAAACTAGGTAGAATATAACAAATACTCAAAAAAGGACAACTCTACTTGTTATAACTTTGTATTAATCAGTGTGTGAAGCTGTTTAGCCCTTCATCTATCTCCACACCTGCCCCTAATTGTGAGCTCTTTGAGGGCAAGAACCGAGTGCTGTAGCTTATTCTGCTCTGCATCCATGGCCCCTAGCACTGTGTCTGACTCATAGCAGGTGTGAGATGAATATTTATTTAGTGATTCTATTCATCTCTCTTACCCCACTGTTTTACTGGGGAAGGGTAGAGGGTACTGCTATGTCTCTCCTACTGGAACTCCACATGGCTCAAAGCTGATTCATGATAAGGTCTCCATAGAAAATAATTCAAAAGTGACAGTGCATGAATCAACCAGCCTCATAGAGGACACAGATAATAGCTCCCTAATATAGCATGTGCAGTTGATTACTTATCCAAAGTCCCTTTCCCCTTTCTTCTTTGCTAAACTATGCTTTTGATCAGTTCCAACTCTCAGGGAAGGTGATCCTATTCTCAGCACGTTAATAAGTCTTACAACATTGCAGCCGGTCATGGTCATTCCATTCCCCTTACCGGAGCTTTGTTTTGGGAACATGTATGTGATCCAGCATTTGTCAAGAAGTAGGAAGTCCTCTGTGAAGCTTTTCAGAAAGGTTTCTTTGTTCTTGAAAAGAGACACAAGGAAGAGATAGTCCCTTTTGAACTGGTAACCATGAGGGAAGCCTATTAGAATGACAAGGTTAAAAAAAAAAAATAGAGAAGGAACCCAGATCCTTAATGACGTTATCAAGTCATAGAGTTAGCTAACCCTAGAGCAGCTTGACCTCTGAACTTGGTGCTTAATGAGATAACAAATTTGTCTTACTGTCTAAATCAGTTAGATCAGAGTTTTCCATTATTTAGAGCCAAAAACATCCTAACAGATTGACCTAAGTTTACAGCCTTTCTCCCGGCATGTCCTTGCTCAGACACTTCTTTGAAGTCACATGATGCGCTGGCTTCATGCCCATGTTACACACACTGCTCACTCTTCTTGAAGTGCACAATCTACCTCCCCCCCCCACCCCCAGCTAACTCTTACTAACCTTCTGAAGCTTGATTCACTCTCCCTGAGGGTTGGATACCTGAACACAAGCATGGCTCCTTTTAGAAGTATTCCAACATTTTTTCTAAGGACAACTTGGACAAGCCCCCCTTATGCTTCTCTTCTGGACCCCATTAGCACCTTGTGCACATTTTAAGTCACATTTAATTATAATCACTTGTCTTGTTGCTCTCCCCAACTACCATGAGAGCCCCTTAATGGTGAGCACTACATCTTATTCTCCTGTACACCTCTATCCTAGCACAATGTCTGGACTGGAACATGATAGCACTGATAAATGATGGACAGGTGGATACATGGATGATGCACAGTCTATGCCACCAATAGACCTACAAACTCATCAAGGAAATCAGAATTATATGAACAAACTATAGAATGACAAAGACTGATGAACGACAAATAGAATGACATACAGAATGACAAATAAAGTTGTCACATTGTGCGGTGCACAAGACTTCCTAACAATTAAAGAAATGCATATTAATGCAACTTTAAAGTATCATTGCATGATATTAAATGAACCAAAATAAATAAAACACAGAAAATCCAATTAGAAGAACTACGGGAACATAGCATGCCTATATATTGTCAGCAGCATTGTAAATTAGTTCAATCTGTCTGGAGAGCAATAGGGCAATATATATCAAGAGCTATAAAATTGATCATACCTTTTGACATAATAATTCCACTTTAAGGAAATACACCCTAAGGAAATTATCCAAATTTTAAAAAAAGCAATTTATATAAAGACATTTATAGCAACAGTACTTAGAATAGAGTAAAACCAGTAACAACCTAAGCTCTAATGGGACAGCCAAGCTAAGCAGATTATGGCATTTTAGGTAAGAGTGAAAGCTCACAATGTCCACATGTAATACATATATAAAATTATGATAAGTGAAAAAAACATAAAATAGAAACAACAAATTATAACTATATAAAATTTTATTTAGAAGTCTATGCCTGTATATTGCAAAAGATAATAAACAGAAATAAGAAATTGTTTAATGATGATTAGGTACCTGTATTTTCATGTCATTCAACCCTTACCCTCTGGTGTTGCTATATCTTACTCGGGTGTCTATAGTACATACATCTCCTCCTCTCTAAGTTCTTTCAATACGATTTTGTCAATATGTTAATCAGTCTGATTCCTTGTAGGATGAAGAGATGATTAAATCTCTCTATGGACTAAATTGTGACGGAGAGACAGGGAGCTGCAGCAGCGAAGTGTACTGCAGTCATCGTCAGGTGAAAGCAAACTGGGTCTTCTTATTGGAACTGAATTTTTCAAATGAAACACTGGCCTTATAAACAACTGCAGGAGTTGGGCAATTTGCTCCAGTAAGGCGGCCATATCTGGAGTAGCTGTATTGAAGGCCACTAGATCATGTTAATAATAATCTACTGCCACTCTCCAGGACATCTCCATTTTCTGCAATGGACAAATAAGTGATTAAAATGAGCTTGGGATAGAAATCATCATATCCGCACCTTTCAAGTCTTTGATGGCATCAATGACTTGCCCCAGGGATAGGGTATTGCTTTTGGTTTACTACTTTAAGTCTTTCGTTTGGCACTTTCTAACATAGAAACCTTTTAGAAAATGAATGTATTAATAATAATTCTACCTTGTACTGAAAGTAACTATTCTAACTGTACAGTTAGGAACTTGGAAAAATAACATGGAATGAGACTTGTGGTTCACTAGGCCAACTATTATGTCAAAATTTATCACCTGACCCCCATAAGATTCCCCTCCTGACTAGTGGACTGCAGTGGTATAATGCATCCCCCAAATTATCTCTAAGTCAATGAAAGATCTAGAAGGTACAGATCCTTTTCCCCCAAGCCATTGCTACCTTGATAAATGACTTCAGAGCTCTTGGAAGACAGCCAGCAGTAGGATTGGCAGGATATATTAAATACATGTGATTTAATTGCAGAGTTTCTCCCCCAAAGGTATCTTCCCTCTCCTTTTTTAAATTGGGTCTGGGTCTGTGGCTCAAGTTTAGGAATTGGATGAGGAACAACAATTCTCTATATTTGGTGACTCAAAGGAGGTGTCTGTCCTCTAGGTCTATTAATTGTTGTTCATTAGTTTGTTTTGATTATATGAACCAAGAAGGTTTTTAGAAGACTGTCCACATATTTCAGAGCAAAGACCTTATAATCAATTATCCATCCTTAAGATCCCAATGGGTCCAGACCATTTTGACTAGCATACTAGCCTGAAGCCATGCAGTGTTAGACGTTGTTAGATGCTTACCCAGTAGCCATTCTCCACTTTTTCCTTGCTAACAGAAACACAATATTTTGCAGTGCAATTAAATGCCCAGCTAAAAGTTCTCACATCCCCAGATTTCCTTGCAGTTAAACTGCAGGTATGTGACTTAGATTCTGACAAATCAGATATATCTGTGTGAAAATTGGATTTGGAAGTGAGCTAAGTGCAATGGCACTGACATCTGGCAAGCACAATGGCAGAGGCAGCCAGCCCTGCAATGGTGAGAGTGCAGAGTGCCTGGCACCTGGGCCTGAGTGATACCAGTGCCAGGGAGCAGTGGCATCTCACCAAAGCCACCCCACAACCCCAGGCTTTGCTCTTTAGCCACCCTCTGTCCAAAGGTATCCTCTGTGCTACCTGATATTCTTTTATCAAATCCCTTTTCTGTTTAAGCTAGCCAGCATGGATTCTGATGCAATTAAGGACATTAAATAATGCATGCACCACCTTGCCTCTGGAGGTTTTACAAGTGTCACTCTTTGGTCTCTTCCCCTGAGGATCCTAGTATCCCCAGTGAAACCTGGGATCCAATTTCAGCTACATCGCCCTCAGCATAAAGATAACAGCCTTTATGGCACTTGTCAAAGATGTTGGCACCCCCCATTATAGCATTTCTCAGTGCATCAGTAAAGAAGCATCTTCTGGTCCCTCTTAGGGTACACAGTTAAGAGTGGATAAGTGGGTTACACATGATAAATTCATGTCAACTTTCCTATCTTGTTGTTGTTGTTGTTGTTCTTTACATGGTATCAAGGGTTTTCGGCCTTTCCTCATGGGCCATTATCAAGTACAAGTTTCAATAAGCCATACAAAAAAATACTTAGAAATCCCACATACTTGAGACAGCATGGTGAATCTAATATCTCTGATAAATGCACCCAGATCCATAAATTCATCCTGATCTAAAATTATGTTCTCGGCCGGGCACAGTGGCTCACGCCTGTAACTGTAGCACTTTGGGAGGCTGAGGTGGAAGGATTGCTTGAGCTCAGGGGTTCAAGACCAGCCTGAGCAAGAGTGAGACCCTGTCTCTACTAAAAATAGAAAAAATTAACCAGGTGTGGTGGTGGGTGCCTGTTGTCCCAGGTAATCAGGAGGCTGAGGCAGGATGATCGCTTGAGCCCAGGAGTTTGAGGCTACTGTGAGCTATGCTAACTGCAGGGCACTCCAGCCAAGGAGTGAGACTCTGTCTCAATAAAATTAAATTAAATTAAATTATGTTCTCAAATGGAAAGCGAGTTTAGGTGCTGGGTCATCAAAATAAATGACACTGGTCCCCTATAGTCACCAATGTTTTTCTCAAAGTGTTCTCCAAGAAGCTCTAGAGAGTTCTCAGATATCCTCTAGGAGCTAAGAATACAGGACTCTGGGCACCACACTCCACTTCAGAGAAACATCAAATACAGGCTTTCATTTGAGGAAGAGGTCTAAGGCATATTTTTTTTCTTAAAGGTTAGAAAAATCACTAAAATAGATCATCTTTAAAGTTCTCCTGAAATACTCCATGACTTTCTAGTTACCATGGACCAGTTTGCTTCCCCTCAATGGAACCCCAGGGGCAATCCCTGGAAACGGTCATGTTCTTGTTTCAACGTTTGTTTCTCCCTAAATCTGCTGGCCCTGTCACGAAGCCACATCTCCACCTTTCAAAAGTACAACATGACACAAAACTTCTCTCGGCAAAAAGCAAAGCTTCTCTAAGGACACACAAGGACCTATGTGGCACCCCTCATGGTACCTGGGTGCTGGAAGTGAGGTTTCCTAGAAAAATATTTTAAAGAGGATTAATCCGTGAAGGATCAGCAGTATCGATTAACACCACGTGTCCAACATTTATCCACCATGTGCTCAGTCCTGTGCTAGGTATGCTCAGCGCAGATTCAAGAGAAGACATAGTTTCTCTTTATCCAGCCATTTCTTTAAACCATTTTTTATAACTATTGTGTTTCAGGCACTACGCTGGTGAACACAGCCCCCTCCTTCAATGCAGTCACCATCCTCCAAACCAGAGTCTAGTAGAAACAAAGCCCTTCCCCATAAAACAAGTAGAGAACACCAACAGAATACAATCATATGAGTGTCTGCAGATTATAAATCCCCTCACATTCAAAGGAAAGGTAGACAAGTGAAGCTTGAAATAGACAAAAGCTTTCACAAAAAAAGAAAAAGGTTTAGATAGCAAAGGAAGAAAGATGAAGATTTTCCAAGCGAAAGTGAGATGGGATGTAAGTGCCTTTGCTCTGTGTATGTTTGATAATTCTGTCTCCCTCAGTTTGGCCTGGTCAGTTCGTTAGTTAAAATCTGATGAGATCAAAGACTCTTCCAGTTCCACAATCCTGTGGCCTTACAATTTTCAGGGAAGCACCATAGCACCCGGCAACCAGTTAGTTTCATATGAAGAGAGAAACCCTCTGGTCCCTGGCTTCAGACTGTGTCACCAATCTTAAGCAGCCATTCTATAAATGCATGCAAGCCCCCAGAGAAGGGGGATTTGAGAGAGCCTGGACATCCCAACACAAACCCCAGCCCAATCCTTTGAGCCCCAGTGATGATGAGTCAGTAACATCTTTTCTAAAAACAGATGACGTTAGCACCTGGCACACAGATAGGTACTAAATATTTTTTAATATAAGTGTGTAGAGGACAGGGACCACATGAATTCTACAGCTGCAAAGTGAAACTGGAGCCAGGGCCAAAGCATCACAATCTCAGGAACATTTATAAGGAGGTATAATCTAGGCACAGCTCTAGATTCAGACAGTCCAGGTTCAAACTCAGTACCACCACTTCCAGCTGTGTGAACTTGAGCCTTGGCTCTTCAACTGCAACATAAGAATGACAGTTATTGCGAGTGAGGATTAAATGACCAAGTATTTAGCATCATGGCTAACAAATATTAATGATATTTTTTAACTAATAATACTGAGAGGTTAATTGATAGCATTTGAAAATCACATGTTATTTAGGGGAAAAGTCAGCTTTGCTTACCTTTGCCTCAAATAGCCAACAAAAACAACCCAAAGGAATTAGGCTGGTTCAGAAACCTAGAGAAACACAGCTCTCCTGAAAGTTATTCTCTTCTTGCAAGAGGGCTTTTTTTCACCTCTTACCACCTCCTTCCTACACCTCTAGGCACCTCCTATGTGCCCCCTTCCGACAAAGTCCCCATCACTCTAAGGTACTGAATAGAATCAAAACATCTCAGCATTGACAGGGGCCATGGAGGATGGTCCACACTTCATGCTCTGAGACTTACAACCCTGTTGGCAGATAAAGGCTTCCTATGTGATATTGTCCCCTGCAGGTGTCTGAGTTTTAAGCTCTTGGTGGGAAACATCTCTGCTAGAGGCATCTCGGCCATGTGATGGAGATGACGACAACTGCCACTGAGTGCGCAGAGTCTGGCTCACGTACCAGGCACTTCACAGGCATTATCTCATTGAATCCCCACGTTAACCCAGGGAGGTGGGTGCTCTTACACATCCCCCACCCCTTTTCCCATGGGGAAACTGAGGCACAAAGAGGACAAATAAGTTTTGCAAGGTTACATCGCTGATAAGTAAGAAGATATGATCTGAACCCAGGTCGGCTGAGCCAGTGTTTTTAGGGCTGGATTCATTTAGATTTAATAAAGCTAATTCTTGGATAATTTAGCCTGGCTGGAAGTGTCCATGAGACCTGGAAGTGGGTGTCAAATGGTCTGGGCCAGATATAAAGTCCTTCCTGAGAAGATGGCACCTGAACCTTTGAGACAGAGAAACAGAAAAGAGAGGGGAAAGGGAGAGACAGAGGGAGAAAGAGAGAGAGAGAGAGAGAGACAGAGAGAGCACACCGGCAGTGGGAACCTGGACTTCCCTGAGCTCTCTGTGTCATGTGGAGACAACAATACTTAGCGCTAGCTCTCGGGGTGGTTGTGTGGTTCCTCCATAAATAGTAGCCATTAATATCATTATCAAACTTTGAAAAATAATGAGATCAAGAAATTTTTCTGTTGTGAGCTTCTGAAAAAAGGAACACATTGCCAACTCATCGTCTCATGTGTGCCATGGACAAGACTCGGTGTGACCTGCCAGGCTGCCTGGACCAGTGTGCCCTCCACCTGGCCTGAAAGCACCTGGCCTACCTTCACCTGCACCAGTCCAGCTGTCTGTCTGTCTACCTTTTATGCCATACTCCCTTCCCTACGTCTGGGCCTGAAGCCCTGGGAGGTGTGGAATCTTCTTTTCCTCTCTCACCCCAACATTTCTGTGCAATGCGGGAGGCTCTTTGGTGTCTTCAGAACCCCACCCCTACCCCGCGCAGGCAAATGCTCACTCTGCTCGTTCGCAGCCCGCCCAGCTGCAGGTTGCCGCAGAAGTTACAGGGTCTGCTGCCCCCAGAGCTGCCGGAAGCCTGGAGAGAGGCGGCCAGGAGTCTGGAAGGAGGTCAGGTAGTCTGCAAGCAGAGACTGGATCATTTCCTTCACCTGGAGGCAGAATGAAGCGAGCAAAGCTCTGAAGGGGAAAACCAGAACCCGTAGCAAATATGAGTCAAGATAGATTAACAATCCTAACGTCACGTGTTCTAGAGGAATCTTCTTCCCAAGTGTACCACGTCTATTATTCCATTACCAGCCAGACTCGCCAGGAACACCATTCCCACCGGACAGATGGGGAGAGCGGGACAGAAAAGAGACCAAGGCCGAGCTGAAGCCAGAGCCCCTGGCCTCTGAGTTCCTGCCCACCACTCTCCTGGTCCCACTGACCTGGTGTCTCCAGTCACCTCCCAGGAGCCCACACCTCCACTCCCAGCATCAGGACACATGAGGCTGATCCACCTGACGTGATCTCTGAGTACGCCACTTGCCCCAGCAGAGTAGCCCTTCCCTGTCCCCCAGGGCACTTCATCCACTCCTTGTAAGAACTTGGAACCGGATTGTCTCCCGCGAGGAATCAGCGTAGCAAGGCCACAATGGCAGCTCTGAGAAATCACTGCCGGACAAGCCAAGAGGTCCCAGGACTCCGATGCCAAGAGGGTCATGTGTAACCTGGACTTGAACAGAATGGGCAAATAAACACTGCATCAGGTCTGTGTCACCACCCAGTCAGGAGCATTGTCAAGCCCCTAAAACCACTGGGAAGTGGGGGAAACGGGTTTCTGTTTGATGGGCGTCCCACCCATCAAAGTTGTTTGAGTCTTTAACTAAATCCTCATCCGCGAGGACATAATGCAGCATCGCTAAACTCCCCTGTGACGAGCATTTGCACCGCGAGCGCACCAGCCCTGTTTCATCTGGCTTCAATCTGCCGCCGACACGGGCTCGGCTTCCTAAGTGGACTCAGCTGTATTACAGGATTCTGCGGTGATGCGCGGCTGCAGCGAAGCTCCATTTTATGTTCTTAAATATTCATAAGGAGCTTTGCAACATTAATATCTTAGATGGCTTACAAGAACACTTAAATACTGGGTCTTCACTCCCCCCTCCTCCTCCCCAAAAGTCCCAGCCTGTTCTAATTTGTGTAATGCATTGGGCCATTTTAATAATTGTCCAGGGATTTATTTGGTGGTTCTGCTGCCCCGTTACATGGGGTGTAATTACGACCCCAGCTTCTCTTATCATGCGCTAATCCTGCTTGTTTTACTAGCAGGGAAGCCAAGACTGGAAAGGGCACAGGCAGGACAGGGCTAATGCACAGGAATTAAGTTATGGGCCTCAGCCATCTCGCTGGCCCTGCTCTCCTCAATTGCTGATGCTGAATGGGGAACGAGCAGCCGTCTCAGTGTCTGGAGGATGTTTTTAATTAAAGAGCATGTTTTATCAAAAGGAGCAGATTCAAGAATGGGAGACCAGGGCCATCAATGAGTACCCAAACAATAAACTTTTGGCACACACTGCCCAGAGACGAGAGGCTTAGAGACATGTCTTATCCTAAGGTGGCCTGAAACTCCATTGGCATGGTTTTGCATAAAAGCAAAGTAGAATAGAAGCTGCCAGTTATAACTGAGAAAGGGGGAGGGGGGATCAGTATCATACGACTCACTGAAATTTTTTGATATGGTTCAAACACCAGGGGCTCGGGAAATAGTGAGATTAAAGTGCTGTAAAACCAGATACTTGTAAAGAGACACACGGGAGCATGCATGGCATGATTTTGTAATACTCACATCACCTCTTGCTTCCAGCCCTAAACTCAGGAGCCCTAAGCCCAGGAGAAGCCAGAAGAAAGGGCAATGGGCTGGAATAGCATGACATGCAGAATCTATGTCAATGCACAGAAAAATCTGAGCCATCATGCTGGGCTAGACCCATGAAGCTGACAGAACCCCAACTCTAAGTAATTTCAATAGGGCGATAAACCGAATGTGTGTAAAACATATGAAACCCCTTACAGGTGAACATATAAACACATGTGAATAAGTACAAAACTGATTAAGAATATCTACGCTGTAGGAATAAGCCTGTTGTCACCAGGTGCTGTTTACTCAAGGCAACACTTCTATAGTTGTAGTTCAAGTTCAACTGTGTGAAGCTGGCAAGGTTGTGTGCTGGCCTGGGGCCGTGGACCACCTTTCCCCTCCCTCTTTGACCCTGCCCCTTTCCCCACACATACCATCCCATATGGCGTTTCGCAGTGGCTCTAGTGCAGCTGCTACTGTGACCTAACATCAAACTGCCCTTGCAGCAGAGGCGGTAAAGTCAAGACCATTTGATGCCTGGGAGTGGAAAATCTTACCTCCCAGGTTCCTGGAGTTCTTTCCATAAAAGCACTGGTCAGAGAAGGCTTCATGGCAGAGGTGAGATTTGAGCTGGACTTGGCGGGGCTGGTGAGAAGGGGCATTCCAAACACAGAATCAGGACAAGTGTAGCAAAAGCAAAAAAAAAAAAAAAGGCAAGCTATGCTCTAGGGTGATGAATTGGTTTGCCTATTGGGGCAACTTTTACCAAGAGTTTGTAGGAGATAAGGCTGGGGAGAAAGGCTGAGGCCAGAACCTCATCTTTAGGTCTTAGATCAGAGACCTCATGGGTTTCTTATTGTAGTTGTAGCATAGTGTCACCTCGTAGACAAATGCCCCACACAGACTGCAAAGGTGGCTTTATAACCAGGGCCCCGTTAACGTTTAATGGATGACAGCATTCATCTCCATCTCATTCCTGTAAGACTGACACAGAGAGGAGGCCAACGGCGCCCACGACCGGCTCCTGCAGGCTCCTTCATACCCCAGCGCCAGGACCCCAGACTTCCCGTCAGGACATGATTTACAGCACTAGGAACAGTTCCATAAATTTCCGTGAACACCCGCAAATGCCCCAACCATCACATCCCACAAACAGGAGAGAGGGGGGCAGGGAGGGGATGTTGGAGAGTGGGGGGCTCCCCCGCAGCTCCCCCAACTTTAGGACATTAAAGCTAAATTTGACTAATCGTGAGCGGTTCTTCCTCCGCCGAGCACCTGAGCGCTAATTACATGCCTGGTTAATTCAGTAATGTACGTACGGCGCGGGCTGCCCGGCTCTCTCCGGTCCTCCACTGCGCCAGACTAATGAGGGGAGAGAGGAGGAGTGGGTACAGACCTGTTTGTGGGGTTGTTCTTCACACCTCCTGTGACGACAGCCAAAACTAATCTCAGCCACTTGGTATCTGCCTCCCACATCCTGCATGGGGTGCAGAATCGTCACTTAGTGCAGGGCAGCTCTCCCAAGCAATGCAGGAAGGAGGGGCACAGGCAGCAGCCTCCAAGGCGGCCAGACTCAGGGGGCTAGCAGGTCTAGGGGGTAGACCTTTTACAAACCAGTTCCTCTGTAATGTCATGATGTCACATCTTCCTTAACAAGCGTTTCCAAAATGGCCATCCCAGGGGTGTTGGTGTCCAGCATTTCCAATGTCATCAGGAGCTTTCTTGTCTTCCTACACTTCCCTCCACCTGCAGCTTGGGTCTGTCCTCCAGGGACTCACCTGAGTGTGCATTCCAGGGTTAGAGCTGTCCCTTATGGCAGGAGCCTGAAATTCTGAGGCCTTCTGTGCCCAAACCCAGGGCAGCAACTCGAGAAGACAGAACTGAAGGGCACAGGAAGGAGGCTATGTCAAGTGGAATGAGAGGGGACGCTGGGAGTGTTTCTGACACCTAGGTATCCAGTCAGCCTACAAACTTAACCCTGCCATCCCTGCTGCCATCATAGGAACAAAACAGGAGAAACGTCCCCTCCTGCCCCACACACCAAGGACTGCTCTTTTGTGTTCTTTCCCCCAACAAAACTTGCGTTGGTGATTACAGCCTTGTTTCCCCCTTTTGGAAATGCTTATGGAGGGATGCAGAGTATATGTTATTTGGCCAGGACTTGGGCTTCTAGAAGGAGCCCTGGCTCCTGTCCCCACCCTCACCCCTCAGGAGCTGCCCTCAATCCGGCCATCCTGGGTGTGATCTGCTCGCCCAGGCCTGGCCAGCTGCTCTGCTTGCGTTCAGTTCAGCAAGTGCGTGTTGAGTGCCAAGCAGGGGGAACCGTGTGCTGAGCAGGACCGGGGTACCGAGGTGAACAGACAGGTTCTAGCTTTCGGTGGTCCAGTAGGGAGTGGAACAAACTGATCGTCACAGTTTAGTCTGGTGCATCCATGCACATGGCTCCAGGGCAGGACAAAGAATAACGGGTTATTAACTTCTGGGGGTGGGAGGGGTCACTCAGGAACACTTCTACAGCAGAGGGGAGACCTTGAAGAGGACCAGGAGTTTTCTAAACCAACAGGAGGGAAATGGGGCGGCAGGAAGGGCCAGGAACAGCACGTGCAAATGCATGCACATTTGATGGTGGCAATGGGGGGGGGTCTCTGTTTCTCTACCTCTCCCCGCCTCTCCTCCCTGTCTCTCCTGCCCCCTTCTTCTCCCTCTCTACTCCCTTTACTTGTTCCCAAAGGAGCACTGCCAGAGGCTCATGGTCAATGCAAACCTCTCGGGGGACACTCAAGGTTAAACAGCAGCCCCTGTGAATGCCATGGCACAGAAGATGGCCAGCTTGTCATTTCTCCCTCCTTTTCTGGGCCACTTATCACCAAATTAACCACCTACTCTGAACTGGTAGATCAGTCACCTACAGGGCAGATGACATCTTCAAAGAAAGAGGATATAATGCTTAATTAAACGGATGTCTAAGGGCGAGGTTGCAGGCATCAAGATCAGGCCGGGGAGGCGGGGAGCTACTTTGAGGTGGGAACCCCTTCTCCCTCAAATAATGACAGAGGCTGGACCAACCCAGGTGCAGTGCATTGGGCAGACATTTTTAAAGCATTTCATTACATCAAGAAGTCTCAAAGCCTTTTAAAAGTGAATTTCTCTCTGTATGAAAAATGGAAGCTCTGGGACCTGGTGTCTCTTGCCTTAGGGGTCCATCGGCCATCTGGTCATAAGGTGGCAGCAGTCAGAAGGCAGAGCTGGTCCTGATCCGGTTCAAAGCTGCGCGTGCTCTCAGGATAGGAGGAGGGAGAGAGGCTGAGTGGGCCATCCTTGGCTTCTGGCCATGGCTTCATTTCACATTTTCTCTGCGGCAATTGTCCTGTTCCAGCCCTTCTACTCGCCCCTCTCCCCAAATTTTGGTCCCTCTCAGTTTCACAAAGGGACCCTGGGTACCTAAAGTCTTCCACTTCCCGCTGTGGAATCTCCCAGCGACTTGGGGGATCCCTGCTCGTGGACGAGCTGTGGCTGAGCCCCGGGAACGGCGGGCTGCGAGGCATGCGCCCTCCCCAGGCTGCCCGGCCCCGCCAGCCCAGGTGATTAACAGTGGAGCCCACTTCCACTTCCCAGAAAAGGGGAAGCTCTCCGCGCAAACCGCATTAATGGGGTTCCACCGCAGCTGCCCATTGACTACCACGAGCTTTGGCAACCGCTCGGTCTTTAAAAAAAAAAAAAAAGAAAGCCAGTCATCCCAGAGGCTGCCTTGATTACATCATGGGCTGTCGCCTGGCCAGGCTTTTACACGGGCCCACAGGAGAACTCCATCTGCAGCCATCCTGGGCTGCCACTCGGCGGCCACCGGCCATAGATGGAGTCTATCAGCCGCGGAGTTCATTATCCCCTAATGCTGCCTTCTTTCCTAGATCATTAGAAAGAAACTTGACCTGACCTGTGAACTATGAAATTGATTGTTGCCTTGAAATGGTCAACAGCCCATTTTCTAATCGATACACGGAATAATTTTATACATATTTAAATTATATATTAACTTTAATGCTTGTTAAATTTATCTACCACTTTCCTCCTGTACTTCTTTTACATTTGCTCGAACTCAGGCGGGTATATTTACCATTGGGCGGGAGGAAAAGAGAGTGGGAGGGGGGACCTAGGCCACCACCGAGGGATGGAGGAAAGGGGGGCCCTGAGGTGGGGGGGGGGCTGGGTCCCAGAGCTCTGTGTGTGCATGTGTGTGCGTGTGAGAGAGGGCATATGTGTCTTCATATGCGTGTCAAAGCACATGTTACCTAGGAACATATGTGCGTATGTTAGAATGCATGTGTGTATGTATTAATATAAGAGAATGATATATATGTGAGAGTGTGTGCATCTGTGTAAAAGGACATGTGTCTCTGGAAATACATACATGTGAATGTGTGTTTTCTCTTCCAACTTGTTAAGGCATCCAGACACCTTGCCTAACCCCCAGTATTGAGAATTAGAGTTTCTCCCCCGATACACTTTAAGAAGCTATGGATGCAGGGGTTTTGCCTGAAATGGGCAGACTCAGACCATTATGGTTATACAGAAGGCAGCTTGAAATTTCTAGTACGGAAAAGGGTCCCCAAGTGCTAAACTCTCTGAAAAGAAGGCCAGAACTGCTAATGGTCTCTAAGGTAGAGGTGCTTAACCTAGTGTTCATACACCCTGGGACCTCTGCGGATCAATGAGTCCCTAGCAACTGAAGACAACGTGTGTGTGTGTGTGTGTGTGTGTGTGTGTGTGTGTGTGTGTGTGTGGTGTGTCCAGGGAGAGGCTTCCTTGAATTCATTAGATTTTCAAAATGTTTATGGCTGTGGAAGAAAGAGCTGCTACAAGGCAGATGGTATGTTCGTCGGGGCAAAGGTCATTTTCTTTGTACCCAGCATTTAGTACTTGCAGATGCAGTCCCAGCACCCTTTCCTGGCTTCCAGCTGGGGCAGGACTCCCCAGGGGTCTCTAACCTTGTGCCAAGAACAAACACTTGATAGAGAGCCTCTCATACCCAGAGCACAGCAACCAGCAAACAGCCTCTGCAGGCTTCAAGTTCGGAGTTCAAATCCACATTCCAGTGCTACCCTGCCTGACCCTGACCTTTCAGAGTCTGGACACTCCCAAGACATGCATTCTCTGCATACCTCTGTGGATGGGATGAAAATGAACATAAATTGACACTTGGAGAAAGCAATCTTTAAAATATTCATACCTTTCATCCCTGTTATTTTACTTCTAAGAATCCATCCTAAGGAAATAATCAAGCTGCAAGCAAAGGTTTGTGCACAAAGATGTTCCTTGGAGCATTAACACCAAAGGAAAGGACTGGAAACAACCTGCTGCCCAACATTAGGGGAATAGCCAGATAAATGCAGTGAACACATATGAAGGGTTGCTCCCCAGAGATTAGAAAGCATGTTTGCATGTATGAACCATGGAACTAAATTAAATATCAATAATTTTACTCACCTTCTATGTTTAAAATATATGTTCAATAGAAGTTTTCAATAACATGGGGGAATTCTTACAACATCATTATGCAGTAAAAGCATGACATGGTAGGGTTTTAAGGTTTTTTTTTTAATGTATTGAAAAGACAGTAAAAGAAAAAGTACAAAATAGTAATCTTTGTTTTCCAACCCATCCACCACAAAAGTCATCTGTAACTCCAGGCTCCAAAGTCATGAACTGCACATTTCCCTGTTTCCCTCCTTCCTGGGAGCAGCACAACTCAGCTGCAGTGCCTCCCCGAGCCGTGCCATCCCCTTCAGTCCTTGTGATAAAATCAAAGCAGTACTTACCTCTTCTGTGCCGTCACATTTCCACGTCCATGCTTAACTCCCAGAATCCTTCTTTGGCCAATCTGTTTTAACTTATTCCCCTTTCCTCTGCTTATTCGACAACAAGCCAATCTCTGATTTACAAATAAAGCTCTGATGCAGATGAAAGAGTGTAACTTAGACTGTTTCTTCCATAGGAAAACAAGAGCAGGGCAGTTGGGCAGGAAAGCAAAAGGAGGAAGTGAGTAAGAGCAGCTTTGCTAATCTGGGTTGCTCCACACTTCCCTAGGAAGACCGAGGTCATCCTATAGAAACTGCCTTGACTCTCTTCCCTCCGCCTCAGAGACTCCCTGCATCATTACCGTCCTTCCTTTCATCCCCCTCTCGTCTCCAAGGAAGACGTACGTATATTCTTTTACTTTGCCAGGGTGCACCCATCCACCTGGGCTATTGATCCTGGCCCTTCCCTTCTCCTCCAGGCCTTTGCGAGATCGATCATCCCCAAGCTCGGCAGGAGCTGCCATCTCCCCCTCCCTGGTCGCGCTTCCCTTCCTCTGGAGTCAAACTGCACGGATCTGGATCCTTGCTCTACTACTTCATAGCTGGGCAGGCTGCTTAAACTCTCTGTGCCTCAGTTTCCACTTCTGAAACCAGAATAACAGCACCTGCTTCACAAGGTTATCAGGACCACATGAGACTCCTGTAAAACACTTAGAGCAGGGACGTCACAGCTGCCTTCGTTGTTGTAGTGGTTGCAAAGCCTGCTCACCAGGCTCCTGTCTTGCAAAGGCTTTTCCTAGCGCCTTCCCCGTTATTCCAACACCCTCAATCACCCCCTCCTGTCAGGGCAAAGTCTATTCGCCCCCTCCCCCACTCACAGGGCTGCTCTCACTGGCATGGCCAATGGCACCCGGCCCTCAAAATTTCAGTGTCCTCAGATCCCTGACACTGCTCAGCCCTTTCCCTGGGTGACCCTCTCCAAGCCCAAGCTCCAGGCATCGTCCAGACAATTATCAGTCCCATACTGGAAGCGGGTTTTTTTAGCAGAGAAGAAGAGAATGAGGTGGAATAGCTTCTGGAATGACAGGACAGCGTCTGCCAGAGGAAGAAAAGGAGAAGAGAGAGGAAAGGGAAGAGAGGGCCTCCTTTTCTTCCTTCTCCTCCTTCTTTTTAATGTAGCTTGCACATGTGGCCCCTGTGGTGCAGTGGAAAGAAACCAAAGTAGACAAAAGACTCAGGAGACCTGTTCGAACCCCAGCTCTGCCACCAGCTGTGGAACATTCTTCCCTGCACGGGGTCCACATTGGTAAGATCAGATCATGATGCCAATCCTGGAGGGCTGCTGGGAGTAACTTGGCCAATGGTTAGTTTTCCCCTCTTTCCCCCATCTTGGTCTCAGTTTCTCCATCCATGAAATGGGGGCGACAGCACAGATGATTTGTAAATTCCCTTTGCACAACCCTGCTTTGGAAGGGCTTGGCTCCTGTCCTCTGCTTTACTTAGGAAGTGACTCCTAATGAGATCTGAGAGGTCCATAAATAATACTTCCCTTCCCAGACCGATGACTCAGAAGCAGCCGAGTCCGACAGAGGGAGAATCAGCTTCGTTATTGCTAGACTGGAAGATGCAGCCAGAGGTCTGTGGCAACAGTGGACTTGCTCACGCTTCAGTACAGAAATGGAACTCCCCGCCCCTTTGGGAGACACCCCGTCTCCCCAGCATGCAGGAGGCTGTATTCCCTGCTTCTCTCCTGTGTTATGGGGACACAGGAGTCCTACTAAAGTTTCCCAGCAGGGAGGGAAGGTGTCAGAGCTAAGGTTCAAACAGACCTCCTGAATCCCTTGTCTACTTTTCTGGCCATTGCACCATGAAAATGGTATTGTAATAATGAGAAATGCCTATTGCTCCTCTAACCCCTGAAAAGGTACAGCACCCATGGACTGTTTCTGGATGAGATTAACATTTCAATCAGTGGATTTGGGGTAAAGCAGATCGATTGCCTTCCCTAGGGTGGATGGGCCTCATCCAATCAACTGAGGACTTAAGCAAAACAAAAAAGCTGAGTAAGAGGGAACCCCTCCTACCTGACTGAGCTGGGACATTGGTCGTTTCCAGCCTTCAGACTTGCACGGAAACTCTGGCTCTTCTTGGGGGCCAAGCCTGCGGGCTTTCAGACCTGAACTTATACCATCTGCTCTCCCAGGTCTGCAGCTTGCCAACTGCAGGTTGTGGGACTTCTCAACCTTCCTGATTGCATGAGCCAGTTCCTGACAACGGGTGTGCACGCGTACACACACACACACACACATGCGTACATGCACCCCCCCACACACACACAAAACACTCACACATCCTGCTGGTTTTATCCCTCAGGAAAACCCTGACTAATACGCCCACTTCAGCTAAAATTTCCTGGTTTACAGTTTTACCCATCTGGCGATGCTAAGAGAAGGTTCTAGTCAGAGCTGCCCCTGGTGCCGAGCATCAGAGCAGGACAGGATGGCGGTGACCCACTGGCCACCGAAGGGTGAGAAGAAGGCCACCAAAAAAGGTGCCGGGGGAAAGAGTGAAGAAGACAGTGGGGTGGTCGGCGGGGAGCAGACAGAGGGTGCACTTAGCCCCACAAGCAGGAGGAAGTCACAGGTTAGCAGACCTGCTGGTGAGAGAACGGTGTCGAGAAGGGAAGAGGGGGTGTGAGGAGCCCCAGCCCTGCACGGCCTCCTGTAAAGAGTGACACCCAACCCCCCAGGCCCAGAATGCCCCCAGCACACGGCGCCACTGCCAAGGCTCTTGGCTCCCCCACGGGTGCATGGACTCCCCAGGGGAGATGTCTGTCTTCCTCGTCTCGGCATCCTTACCACTTAGCACCTGTAGGTGCCCCAAAATGGTGAAACTGGGTGTCTGCTGGTCAGATGCCCAAACGAGTAAGTCATTCAGCTGATTGTGTGGCATGTGCCTGCTTGAAGAATGAAGAGAAAGCCGCACAGGGTGAGAGTGGGAGATGGGAAATGATTGCCGAGCGCAGCAGCCTGATTCCTTGCAAGGTGTCGAGCGTCACGGGGGACCAGTGCTCTGAAGCCAGACTACCAGACTCAGATCCCACTGTAGTGCTGTGTGGCCTTGCGCAAGTTTCTTGACCTCTCTGGTCTTCATGTTTCTCCTCTGCAAAATGAAGGTAATACTAGCACTCACTTAAAGGATTGTTGGGCGGATGAAATGAATTAATGCAAAGAAAGTGCTTAGGAGCCTGCTTGACACATAGCAAGCCTTCAATGTGTTTCTTCCTCATCAGTAGCAGGGGCATTTTCCGTAAGTCCATCAAGTGGCTCATATTAGTTTTGTAACTAACCTGAGCTGCATTAAGTCCTTTTGTTACTTAAGGCTCAGCTCCTATGGAGGCCACAGATCTGTCAATTCCAACCTGGGATCCACCCTCAAAGGAGAGATGGGACCCACACGAGGACTGTAAACACAGCACATTTCCAGAAATCCCAAATGTTCCAACGTAAAGCTCCATGCATCAAGAAACTGGGAAGAGGAACACTAGGTCACCAACAACATTCAGCCTCCTTCAAGGGTGAGGGGAGGATTATTTGTTTGTTTTTGCAAATATTAAACTTTCCAATTTTCTTATAACAGTGGTGGTTTCATCAGAAAGCTGGAATTGGATGCCCAGATTATTATGAGACAGGCTATGGCTTAATCTTCTCGATGTTTTTATATTTGAGAATAAAGAGGCATTTGGCACTTATCTAAAATTACAATGGCAGAGAAGGAAAAAAAGCCCTCGCAGGTACACGGCTGTGATCTGCATACAGACGTGCGTTCGAGTTCGTTATGGAATCACAAAATCAAGACATCTCAGAGTTAGCGGGAGCCTCAGCATCCCTCTCTTCCTTCCCTTTCCTCCTATAGATGGGGAAACTGAGGCCCAGAGGAAAGATGTTCATTACCCAGCGTCACTCAGTTGTGGCAGGCTAACCACGCTTCCGGTGTAGAGAGCTGTGAAATGAAACCGTTGGGCAGAAACGGGGTCTACTTCTTGTTTTAACAATAAAATGCCCTCCACTTTCCCTTTCTGGACAGGAATGTTCCCCAGCCTGACTTTTGAGCCCTTCCGTGATCTGGCTCTGTCCAACCTCACTCTTCACCTTGACCTTCCGCCCTGCTGGCTCATCCCCTCCCACCACCTGGGTGGTTCACACACCCCCAGCTCCCAGCTCTGGCACCAGCAGGAAGCCCTTCCTCTGCCCACTGCGCTCATGCCAACTCTCCCTTTCCTTCAAAGCCAAGTGGGACGCAACTCCGCCTTTGAAGTTTCTGCAGACCTGGGCAGACAGGTGAGCACGGCTGGCCTCTGAGCTCACAGAGCAGGCTGCGTCTGCAGATAGGAGGCTGGGGGCCTGGGGCGGAGGGGAAGGACCCCTGGAGGGGTCTAACAGCCTTGAGCCTCCATCCCGGTTCTCCTCCGGGACTTCGGGAAAATCATTTCCTTCTCCAAGCCTCAGGTTCCTCCGCCGTAAAAATTCTTAACCTGCATAGTTGTTTGAAAATTAAATAAAATTACACATCATAGCATATTAGGCACTCAGGCAATACAGACTTATATTTTAAGGTACATGATTCAGTTCCCCAACATATGATACATCCTTTTGTCCCACAGCTGGTTCTTACGCATGTTGTTTTTGTCATCACAACCAGATTGTAAGGAAATGCCATTAAATTCCCCGGGAGCAGGTGTTCTGTCCCTTTTACTTCCTAAGCTACCCCCCCCCCTGCCCTGCACAATGCCTGACACCCCGTGGGCACTCGGTAAATGTTTGTTGAAGGAACAAATGAACTTCTGATGAAATAAATGAACAAATTTTTCTTTCCTCCCCTAAAGGATTTGGACTTACATTAACAGTAGCAAGTCTTGTATTTGCATAGTGATTTACATTTTTCGAAGTGTTTTCACGTGTTAAAACATGTTGGTGACTCAGACATCCCTGTGAAGTAGGAAGACCAGGTGGTGTCACCTGTCCCCACTTCACAGGTGAGGACACTGGGGGCAGGACTAGGAAGTAGGGGAGCATGAGTGGCGCCTATTCCACAAATCCAGGGTCCGTCCCCTCCCAGCCTGCCACAGCCAGTAAGTGCTCATGGAAGGACTGATGGATTCGGATTCTGACTTTGATTCACCTGATGAAGCCATTGAGGACTGTGTGGAGCATTCCCAGCTTCCAGAAGAACGACATCTCTGTGAGTGGTGGCCGGATAAAGGGACACCCAGGCTGGGAAGCCGGGGCACCGGGAGGGGAGTGAATTAGAGAAACTCTTCCTTCAGCAAGACAAATTTGTGCAGGGAAATCATGCCTGGCTGGGGAAGCCAATTGGAAAAGAATGATAGAGGGCCGGCTCCTGAGGTTCATCAAAGTCATTTGTTGCAGGTAAGCTCATTTTTCACAGGCCAAGGGGATATTTACCTGGAGTACACCTTTAAGGAATAGCCGACAGATTGAACGGTACAATGCTTTATTATATTTCACACCCTGGTGATTCAATATGATGCAGGCAGCGGGAGGGGCAGCTCGGGAGGGAGCAAAGGAGAAAGGCAGAAGAAAGAGATATTAAAACGTCCGGCAATGCTGTGTCCTCCTTCTCCAGCGACCCAGGCAGGACTCGACTGCAATGGAAGGCACCGGAAGTGCACAAGCAGCCGTGCCCTGTGCCTGACGCTGACCGGGAGTGGGTATCTGACGTCGGTTGACCTCACCCCTTCTTCCTAAGCATTCGCCCGTGTCCCCTGAGGCCTACTCAGTCCCCTCACCGTCCTCGGGAATGCTTTCACAGGTTCCTAGAACCCCGAGGACCTGCGCCCTAGTCCTGGCTCCGCCGATGTTTTGGTTGGGTGAGCTGACATGACACATTTCACTCCTGGGCTCCTGTTTCCTCATCTGTAAAAAAGACACTTCGCCAATGGCCCTTACGCTCCCTCTCGGCCACTATATCCTGTGCTCCCTGCACTGCCGGCCCGCAGCAGCCGGCCTCACCTCCCCACACCTGTCGCCGGTGCAGTCGTCACCCGGAAGGCCATCCTCGGCCCAGGCTCCAAAGAAATGAACCGTTGTCCCCTTGACAACCTGCATCCCTTAATACTCTCATCCAGAAATCCACCTCAGCCCTTTCCACCGTCTGCAAAGGGGCAGCCCTTGGGCGCCACAGGTTTTTATGAAGCAGAGGAACCGTTTCCACTGCCCTCCAGTCTTCGGAGTCTCTGTGGAAACTTCTCATCCGTTTTCATCTTCTCGTTTCTCTTTGCCCCTTGCGCCCGGGGAAGTACAGGAAAGACCGAGGACGCCCAGAGAGGAGTCAACAGTTGCCCCTGCCCAGGTAGGAGTTCCTGGTCTTGAGGCCTTCAAGAGAGTTTTTGCAAATATCTAGAATATGACGTAATTTCAAGTGCCCAAAAATATGAGCGAATCAAGGCCTATGGGAGCACTTAGGAATGAAAACCTGAATTCTGCCTGGGGGTGGGAAGGTTTCCCGGAGGAAGTGGGCTGGCGGGCTGAGGGCGGCTCTGGCAGGCAAGGATGTGTGTGTGTTTAAGGGGGTGGGGAACGACCCAGCAAAGGGGGCCGTGTGGGGCACGTCAGGGCCGTGTCCAGAGGGGACATTGTTGGATGCATATCTGGGGGGCACTGGCCTCCTCAGAGAACACCCACAGCTTCACGGCCCAGGGCACGGTTATTTCCCCGTGCCCGTAAAGATGGGCACAGAGCCCAGGAACTCCAGGTCCTTGGCATTTCCTGGGAATGAGTCCAGCGGTGGAAATTGCTTTGCTGAAGCTCAGGTGGCCGGTGAGGTCAGCAGGCCAAGTGCACCAGCACATCCCAGATTGATCCCTGCATGCCACACCTGTGGAACCCAGCCTGCACCCAAGTGCCAGGTGTTCTAGAAACAGACTCCAAAATAAATGCCTCCGTGACATTGGAACCCAAGGCAGTCCCGAGCACAGAATCCCAAGGATGTCAGAACTAGCGTGTGCTTTTCTTTAGGCATTGGGTGGCTCTGGGAGCCTTCCCTGTGCCTGGCTCCTATGGCGACACAGTGGCAGGAAAGAGACTTGCCCAGCCCTCTTCAAGCTCCCAGCACAGTCACAAAGGCAGCAAGCCCAAGTGGGAGATGGCGAGAGTCGGTGAAAGCTACAGTGGCATGGAGCAGATGACCAAAGAGATTTAGACAAGGTCAATCTGGGAGTTCTTCCTGAAGGAAGCAACTTTGGGCCCTAAAGAAATGGGGAAAAGAGAACTCCTGCATTGGTGGTTTTATCAGTCTTCTATTACTACATTTATGCTGCATAACAAACCATCTCGAAACTCAGCGGCTGAAAACAACAGTCATTTCCTTTTATTTGTGTGACCACAGGACACTGATCCAGGCTGGGCTTAGCTGGGCCTGGCTCCAAGCTGCAGGTCGGATCCAGGCCAGCCGGGACACGTTCTTCTCGTGACCACAGCGTGGCACAAGCGGGCACGTTAACGCCAGGTCTGCTAACATCCCAATGGCCAAAGCAAGTCATGTGGCCGAGGCCTTGATCAAGGGAGGCGACAAGGTACGTACTTTGTCCGCCATGAAGTCACAGCAGGTCACGTAGCTGGGCCCAACATCGGCAGGACAAGGAAGTATGTGTGTATGGAGGGGGGAGGGGTAGGTGGGAAGAAAGTGGATTTTTTTAATCTACTACAGTGTTAGAGACGATGGGAAAGCTATTCCGCCTAGAAGAACTGCATAAGCAAGGGTCCAAGGTGAATCTGAGTTTGGGGTAGAAGGAGAGCCAGGAAGAAATGGGCAACTGCATCAGGATGGCAGGGTGGGCAGTGCGCAGGGTGGAGACCCACGTGGGTCTGGCAGAGAAGGTGAGCAACGAGCTGGGGCCTTAAGTGGGTGGCAAAGCTGCTAACATTCTCTCCGCTGGGCCCTGGTCTCTTCTTGATGAATTAAGAAGCCATGACCTGGAAGCAAGAGAGTTTGCCCGTACGGGATCTTCTCTCTGGAAAAATATTACAACTCACAGGGCTCTCACCTCCTCCAGGAGGACTTCCAGGATTTACCCAGCCCCGGGCTCTCTCCTTTCCCTGAGCAGCAGGCATAGCAGGCATGCACACCTGAGCAGTGCCACCTGGCACCCAGAAGGCACTGCAGTACCTGGTTAAATCGCTGTGCCGTGAGCATCTGTCTTGGCTTCCCAACCAGACTCTCAGCTCTCCCGGGCCTGGGACTGTATTTTACCTTTTTTTTTTTTGCCAGTCTCCAAACAGCAGGAGCTGCGTACCCACACGTGGCATAGACGGCCGAAGAGTAGACAGCGCTAAGAGAGTCAGGCAGCGCCATTTCTGGAACAGAAAACTGGAGAAAGTAGGTCAGCTGGACCAGCCACAGTCAAGACGGCCCTATTAATAGAAAATGCAAACATTATTTAGGGACAGGAGCGTGAAATGGGAAAGGGGAAGGACACTTGAAGGTGGATGGAAACTCAGCCTTGTGTGAAACACAAACCTGAGCAGAAATGAAATTGCTGGGGAGATCGGCTGTTCCTAAAGAGATGGAGCTGCAGGTAATGGCCTCGGGGAAAGCTTCCATGGCAAATCGGCGCACCAGCCGCCTCCTGCGGCGCCCAGGAAGGTGCTGCTGGCGGCGCCGACACTCAGGAAACGCTTGTGCAAAATCTTACCGGCCACGGGAGGAGGGCTGTGCAGCCGCCACTGCTGCCCTATGCAGCGATTTACCCTGCCTTGTACTCGCTTGGAGTTGCTCCCAATGGAATGAATGCTTGCCTCCTTGCCTCCTCCGGGAAGCCCTCCAGGATAGACAGCACCATTAACACTGACTTAATCCCAAATAAAGCACACAAATCCCCCTTCACTGATAATCTACTTAATATATCTTATTTAAATCTCAATCACAGGTTGTTTTTTTTACTGTCTCTTGTGTATCAGCCTCGTACATTAATGAAAGTAGGAGGCATAGTTTTTCTTTCCCATAGGCCTCTCCTGCACGCTGGGCACATGCCTAGTTCTTGCCGAATTCCCCTCAGCAGAATATGGGGTACATATATGACGATGCTGATGAAGATCAAAGACACGAATCAGAAATCCAGGACCTTCGGATTGGAGAGCGACATTCGCCATGAACGGTGTGGTTTCCACGGGGGCAGCTGCAGGAAGGAAAAGACAGTGGCGGAGCCTCCACCTCCTCACCTGGGCGCCAGCCCCGTGCCCCCTCTCCAGGCAGGGGCCTGTGCTGGCCTGAAAAGAGGGAAGAGCGGGACAGTGGGGTGCCTGTGAAGCCACTTCACCCCCACGGCGCTTCGCCCGGATTCACCAAGTCATTCCTCATGAACTTGGCCTCCGCTCAGGTTCTTTCTGCCCAAGCCCTTGAGACTGACCTGACCTGCAATAAATCCATCCCCAGCCCTCCACTAGAGTAGGGCAATGAGGACAGCTGTGTCCCCCGACGCAGTGACGGTTCATGCAAACCCCCAGCCCTGTCTCCCCCCTGCACCAGGACAGAGCAGGGCCAGCCTCCCCTCCCTGGGGAACCGAGGAGCTGGGTCCAGGAAGGGCCCCTGGGGCTGCAGTCTCTGGTCTGCCTGCTGTTGTCACACGGCGTTCCAAGGCCCGGTCCAGGGGGCATTCCCTGCCTGCCAGGCTCCATGCCAGTGTCTTTGGAATACCACCCAGGTGCGGGCTCTTCCCTGTGGAGTGTTCCAGATGTAGCCTGTGCTCTCCCCACACCCGACCATCAGCTCCTGGAGGGCCTCCCCGGCTGCCTCGCCCTGGGGGCTGAGCCCAGTCCTGTATGCAGAGGACCGTCCCCATTCGACCTGACATCTCTGCTCAGAGAGGCCCCACGCATTGCCGCTGCAGGGTCTGCATCCACCTACAACTCGGGCAAGGACACCTCGCAGGGAGGCCTCAGGCTGCCTGGCCCTGCAAGCAGGGCAGGAGAGAGCGGGGATGTCAGCTACTATCTCCAGATGCAGCCAAATATCCCCTGGAGTATGGGGACATGATCGCTCCTTGCTGAGAACCATTATTCTGCATCATGCTCTCCAGCCTAGCATCCCTCTTGGCTGACTGAAGTTTGGTGGTTTTCTTGGCAAGAAGACCTCAGTTGGTGGCAGGAGTCAGAGGCCATTGAGGCCACTGCATAGGGAGTCCTGGTGGGGGACAAGCTGCAGGTGGCCGGCCGTATTCCCAGCATGCTGGATGCTATGCCTCCTTTTGGAATATGGGTTCTTAGGCCACGAATTGATCCACTGGAGAGTAATGAGAGGAACTCATCCCCTCCCCCACCAAGTGTCTCCCCCAGCCATGTGCGGGTGTCCCACTGCACGGCGGTTTGGCGCAGGCTTTGTCACTCCGCAGGGAGCAGTGGTTGTTCTCATACACGGCTATGACACACACTTTCGCACGCGCCCATTCCCGGCCATTCCCTCTGCCATGAGGTAGAATCAGGCGTTGCTGTAAAACAGCACCTCGCATGTGTATCCTACTTTAAAAGGAATCCCATAACTAGTATTTCTAACCCTTTTATTTGTGCGACTGTCTTCCTGACACAGGCAGGTGGCCACTGTTATTGCCACTGAAGAAAATAGGCCCCGAGAGATTAAGGAGCTCTCCGCAGCCAGCAAACAGGTCGCAGGTCAGAAGTGGTGCCTACAGCCATCCGGCAAGGAACTGGCCGGCGCCACGTGTCGCTAGTGCCAAGGCTGGGACACCCTGCAGGAGAGACAGGGAGCCTGGAAGCCACGGTTTCAGCCCCAGCCGCTAACTTGCCGTGCGACATAATCCAAGTCCCTTTGCTTCTCTGGAGTTTGGACTCCAAGCCCTCTGGGGTCTCTTGTGGCCCTGGAGTGAGGACAACCATCGCTCCGTCTGCCCACCCCTCCTCCCTCTTCTCATGAATGCTCCTCCCAGTCCGCACTGATGACCTGCAGGTCCAGTGCAGTGTCATGATCCCACAACTAGACACCAGGCACCCTCCCCAGCCAGGGTCAAGGCCCTGGGCTAGGCATGTACCCCAGGCCATGCCAGCTGCCTCCCTGAGATTTCCCTCTCCCTGGGGACATGCCGTGGGGCCCGGTTTCAGGAGCTGCGGGAGGCTGCGTTCAGGTACAGAGAGGAGGAAGGCTATCCAAGAGACAAAAGCCAATGCGCAGAGAAATGCAAAGTTGAGCTCTAGAGCTTTAAGGAACCAGCCCCAGCAACCCTGGAGGCCCAGCCTCACCCTGGCCTTCCTGACATTTGGTTACGGGAGCTGATCTAGTTCCCTTTTGGCCTGTCGTAGTGTGAACTGGGTCTCATCACCGGCAACCTCTGCCCCCACCCCCTTCTCACGTACCTACCCCTCAGCATACACAATTCTGCAGCCTCCTCTGCAGCTGGCAGTCACGGGACACAGTACAGGCACTGAGACATAAGCAGACACCTGCTGGTGACATCTCTTTCTTCCTACCCTGAATGGTTGGCACTCTGGTCAAGAGCCACTGACTAATTCTAGCTGCCACTATATTTCTTATTTGGGGTTAATTTTAAAAAGCAAAAAAACCAAAAACAAACACCCTTTTTTTTAAGACATAAGTCATTGGGTTTCTGTTTCGTGCAGGCTGAAGCACTCCAGCCGCACTGGCGAAGGAGTCTCCTTTAATAGGCATGAAGAGGGCAAGTGGATAGAGGGCAGGAACTCCACCCCTGCACACCTTCCCCCCTCCCCTAGTCAACCCCTCCCTGCCTGCAAAGATCCCAAGACACTGAACATACAAATTCGGGACATCAGAACAGTGTTTGACTTGAGAGAAAGCCTGGCCGGCCCAATCCCCGGGCCAGGTGGGGCCGTTGAAGGGAAGTGTCACAGCATAATACTGACAAAGTAAAACATCCAGTCTGGATAATCCTCTTAAGTCAAAGAAGAAAATAGCCAGTGTGATTGATGCTCCCAGGAGTGAGCCAGGGAGAACACGGAATATTCTTACGCAGAGAGCGAGCGGGGGGTGGGGGGGGGATTGAAGGGGCAGGTGAGGTCCAGAGGGCTGGAGGTCAGGCCAGAAGTCATCTGGCAGGGCCCAACCCCTCTTGTGACTGGTCCTCCTGCCCCACTCCAGGCCAAACATACTGATGGGGCCAGGCCTCTCAGGTCCCACGGGGACCCTGAGCAATAGGAGGCTTAGGTCCCTCCTGTCTGCAAACGGGCATCCGTCAGAAAGCATTTTCACAAACATTCACCAAATGTTAAAGCTGGAAGTCACCTTAGAGATCGTCTAGTCCAACCCCTCATCCAAAAGTGAGGCAGTTCAGATCCAGAGACGGAAAAGGTCTTGACCCCAGGCGCCCGGCATGGTGATCACAGAACCGGGTCAGGACCCTGCACTACCTGGCTTCTTCTCTTAGGCATTTGTCACCACAAGACTCTCCCTCTCATTTACTGAATAAATTGTTAGGCCCCTAAAATTGCACTAGAATGTACGAGAACAGTAAACATCCTATTCCTGGGAGAATGTGGGAGTGTGTCAGTTATCTACTGCTGTGTAAGAAAGTAGCCCACGACTTAGTGGTTGACAGCAACAAGCATTTGTTATCACCCAGTCTCTGTGGATCGGGAGCCTGGGAGCTCGTGGCTCAGGGTCTCCCATGAGGCTGCAGTCAAGATGGAAACTGAGGCCCAGTGAGTGCCCCCAGCATGGAGAACACAGGGAACGGCAGGGTGCAGTGAAAGGGGACGATGAATGTGGGATGAGAAGGGGCTGGGTGAGGCCAAAGTGAGGAAGGACGGGCAGGACGTGGAGAGGGGAGAGAGAACAGGGAGACGATCCCCATTTTTGCAGCACAGATCTCAGGATGCCTTCCCTGCCCTCTAACCCCTCCACGGGCTCCCTCAACTCACCCATTCTACCTGCTGCACCAGTGAGATCGTCTCTTCACTTCTCTCTCCTGCTCTTAAATACCACAAGGTCAGCAACATAAAACAACAGTGACAACGGAGACGGTGATGATGACAATAGCTGACCCTCACTGTGCCGTTGCTGAGCTCTTACTGATGGACGCCAGGCCCTGTGCTAAGCAATTTGCACAAGCAGAGGGACAGTGTTTCTAGAAAATAACTGGCTTTTGCTTTCCCCTTGTGTCTTTCTTGCTCTGGATGTCTCCGGCCACGTGAAGACAGGCACCAGCTTAGAACAACGAGATCAACAGAGTTGCCAAATGAATTTTTTTTTTAACTCACAGAAGAAATGCTACTGAAAGTACTTGAGTTTAAGGAATTGGAAGCTTGACAAAGGCATGAGGTTTGTTGAGGCTGAAAGCCTGACTTTGGCTCCTCAGTCCAAGAGGCTGGAGGGCTCAGTGCCCAGAGGTGGTCCCGGACGCCCGGCGTGGAGAAGAACACTGCCAACAGGCCCGTGTCACCCACACGTATGAGGTCGAGCAGCCGGCAGGAGGAGCAAGGGAGCATGACCACGGCTTAGTGGCCACTGGCAAGGTCACTGAGAAGGGGCTCAGCACCCCAGCCAGGCAGCGAACGTGGGGGCAAACTGGAACAGAGGCCGCAGAAGGCCGAGGTCCTGGCATCGTAGAGTAGACAGCCTGGTCTGCACCTCACCTGGCACCCAAAGGTTGGAGAAGTACCTGGCTGATGGGCCAGAGGGCACCTCACAGACGACAGCAGTGTGCTTTGGGGGAAGGGTGTACATGCACACGCATGTGCTGGACAAGCTAGACACACACACACACACACACACACACACATACACACACACTGCCCCCAAACTAAAATAGTCCTCAGGGAAAAGGGAAGCAGAAGAGGGAGAATCCTGAATTTATTAGTATTTACCCCAAAGTGACCACCTTCCCTGCCAGCAGAGATGACCTTGAGTTGGCAGAATTGAATTTTCTGCTCTTGCGTGGATATGGAGCTCATACAGTAGGTTGAATTTGGAAAAGTGAAGTCAGTTTTGCCCACCTTGCTACCTCCTGTCCCCACCTCGTCTCCCCCCAGCTCCCAGGCCACGCGGACCGTGCACTCTCCTCCGCCGTCACACTGCGCCTCCACTCTGGCCTCCTGCTCTGCGCCACTGCCCCCGTTACCTGGGAGGCCGCCTTCTCCCCAGCCTGCCCCTCCCTCGAGCCTCCCGGGCTCTCAGCTCAGCAGAAGGGTGGAGAATGTGCTAGACCCACAGCAGACAGCCTGGGTTTGAGATGGCTCCGGCACCAAGGGGCCACGAGACCACGGCAGGTCATTAGACCTCTCCGGCTCAGTCTCCGTGTCATACAAACGGGACGCTGGTGACAACACCTCCTCACTCAGCTGCTGTGAGGCTCACGTGAGATAACAGAAGTGCTGAGAAGCCCAAGAGCTCTCACCCAAGAGCCACGTGTTCCAAGCACCTTCTGGGAGGGAGTCTCGCAGCAGCCCACCAAGGGGATCTTCCAGCCACCTCACCTCGCGGATGGGGCACAGGGGTGTGGACATGTCCTGCGACTTGCTTGGGGGCACATAGCCACAGTCGGCTGCCGAGCCAAGGGCTGAAGCTGGGCTGTCGGCTGCTGGCGCCAGCCACCTGCCTCTCTCGGGGGAGCTCACGGCTTCTCGTGCCCAGGGGGCTCTGCCTACCTCGGCCGGCAGCGCCCCCATCCTGGAGGCCTGATGGTGGTCACAGGCCTCACTGCAGTTTATACCCAGCACCTAGAGGAGCTCAACAGTGCAGATCATGTCCCACTGACCCTCTAAATGCTCCTGCGCCAGGTGTGGCAGGGGTCGGCCCTTCAGCAGTGGGATTGTGAGAAAATAGGGGGATGGAGAGGTCTCAGGCAGGGCAGGGACCAGAGCCTGGGGCTCCGGGGCTCGAGCAGCCCATACAGAAGTATTTCAATATGTCACCGTCTATAGGACCCTCTGGGCCCTGCCGGGTGATTATCGGTGCTGGACGTGTACCCGGTAAAGAGAAAAGCCAGGGCAGGAAGGCTGATGCTGGCCACGGCTCTTTCTCCCACCCCGGCAGGCTCCCTACTGGGCCCCTCTGAGAAACAGTGGGCAGGGTGTAGAAGGCATTTTCTTCCTTGGCCGTCAGCTGTCCTGCTGTTCTTAGCACCTCTCAGAGGCCCAGACCTCACAGGCCCAAGTGTGGTTCCCCGGCCGCCAGCCCACCTCGGAGGGTGCAGCCCCCGCCTGGACTCACCCCTGCTCCCACTGATGTGCTAGTGAACCGCTCTCAAGGGGCCTGATGTCGGCGTTTGCTGATTCCCGGGGTATGGATGTTCCCACCATGGCCAAGTGTAACAACCGTTAAACAACCAGCTCATGAAATTCCAGAGTCTTTAAAAATCAGCTCCTGTGGGCTGCCATGAGCCAGCACCAGCACATCCTGCTCAGAGCCCGGCAGGCCCGGACAGTGGGCAGGAAGCTCTGCTGGGTCACACCTGGCCCACCGCTGGGCCATGGCAGGACGTGCCCTCCTCGTTCCCCACCCACCTGCAGGCCAGGGCACCCTGAAGTTAGAGCAACAGAGAATCTGTATTCCCTTTGCCCCACACCCAGAGACGGAGGGAACAGGCCCCACCAACCTCAAGGTGGAGATAGCTATAGAAGGTATTTCCTCTGTGTCTCATATGTTTTGCAACCTAATCAAAATAAAAAATGGATATATAATAATTATTATAGTTATTGTTATCGTATTATATTTAAGACAATTCATGGTAGAAGCATCTAGATAATGCTCCCCAACAGTGAGAAAGCTTCTGCTGGAGCCAGCGTCATCCTACAGGGTGCGTGGTTTTCTGCCCCTTTTGGGGGGCTCCCCGGCCCCGGCGCATGAGCAGGCAGCGAGCGTGAGCAGCAGCCGCTGACGCGTACAAACGCTTGCCGGTGGACCGGCCGTTTGTTTGCTTTTTGGCGGTGTGAAGGTTGGGTTGAGTCATTTTGCACCCAATTACTTTGCAGTAAATTTGCCGGATGGTTCTTGTCCTGCGGTATTGATCCAGCATCTCACCTTGAGCTTGTTTATTGACACATCAAATTCAGAAGTCAGGCCCGCTCGATTGACCACTTCCCAATTAGGGCATTTATATGATGTCACCAAGGCTCCTTGTCAGGTTCCGATGAGAGCCATTTGTCGCCCGACCACCGCCGCCGCCCAATCGCCTGCAACCAAGCTGCCATTTTTCTCTGACCTTTCCGGAGACAGATGGCAGTCCATAAAGTACATCATTAGCAACGTGTCATTTTATCTTGCTGCCGTTTCTTCACATGAAAGGTACTTCGTTCAACAAAAGATGCTGCAGCCGCCCCAGAGAGAGACTCACATCTCTCCTTTGCTGGAGTGGCGGGTGTTGGAAACCAGTGAGGCCTCTGTCCTCGGGGCGGCCCCGGGTCCTCTTGGAAAGGAAGCTTTCGGGCAGCGACAGAACAGATTGCCAGGAGAAGGAGAGAGAGCTGAAATGATGGCGCACGTGTCAAAAACTGAGTGCAGGATGCATTCAGGCCCGGGCAGTCTCCTTGGTGACGTCTCTTCAATGGGTTTCTTAACACACGTGGGAGTGTGTGAAGTTGGGCTGAGAGTCGGCCCTTCACACAGCGAGGTAGCATCATTACCCCGCTCCAGGGAAAAGCTTGCACACAGGGAGGGGCGGGCTTGACCGCAGGACTGCTTGTCCCTAACAGAGGGCCAGAAACAGCTAGACGGTGGACCTCATGAAGGCAGGCACCAAACCGGCTTTCTGTCACCATTGCAGCCCCAAGACTATGGGCACCTGGCCCAGAGAAGGCTCCCTGTAAAATGTTTGTTGAATATCATCTGAGAAAAGTTGAATGCAATACACAATGGTACATATTAAACAAAAATGTTAACGATGTATTCTTACCACCAGCATCAATAATTTGTATGGAATATTGACAGTCATTCACACGCCATGGGTCGGAAGTAGGACAGTCTGAGACGTTCTTGCTGGCAGGAAGCAGGGCCAGGACTGGAGCCCAGACCTCTGGACTTCAGGTCAGACCCGCTCTGCTATGGTAAGTTTGGGGTGTCACCCAGACAGCTGGTGGCCCCATGGGTGGAGGAGAAGACAGAGCCTACTCACCCTTTTCAAGTCAAGGCAGACAGAGTGTGAGACTGTTTGTGAAGACTGAGGTATGAGGGATGGCCCTGGAGGTCAGAGGTCCCCCCAGCCTGGGGATCCTGCCTGCCGTAGGACCTACCTGGCTGCCCAGGTGGCTGCAGGGGCAACAGCTCAGCAACCCATGGCCCTGTCGTGGCCCCCAGACTGGAAGCCTGGTGCTCGAAGGAAATGTGGAAGCAGGAGAAACTGACTCCATCCCAGGCATTCATGTGACAATGTAAGAGCCAGCGGTGGTCAGAGCTGTCCCTGGTATGAATCCCCTTCTCTTCCACTGGGCAGGGAACACCCAGTTGCTCCAATGCACCCAGGGCACCCCCATGTGCTCTCATTGCCCTCTGAAGAAGCCACCAAGTCTCAGAACAAGGTCTAAAGGTTAGAAGTCTAAAGGTAACAAGGTCTAAAGAGCCAGCTCACATTGTTCCATGTCTTAAAGAGCAGCGCTGTCTTTCTTAACCTTAACAGCCTATGTTGATGTCCTCCATAACTAAATCACTTGATATGGAAATGCATTCTTCCTCTGAATTTCATCACTCACTATAATCTGTGTCTGATCCAGTTTGGAGCAGCCGTTGTCCTCCTGAGAATGGAGAATGTGTGAACAGGGTCTTTACTGTTTACGCAACCAGGAACAATGGCGAGAGATAATATTTGAACATACAGAGCAATCAGCCCCTCACTAGAAGGCCCACTTTGGTATGAGGCATTTCCAATTTAACATGTATTTTTTTTTCCTTTTAGCATGCCTGTTAAAAGAGGAACATAAAAAATGCAAAGGGCAAATATATGTAACCTTAACACTTGTACCCCCATAATACGCTAAAATAAAATAAATAAATAAATAAATAAACAAAACAACAAAAAAAATGCAAAGGGAAATTGCCCACAGGGTGCTTAGTATCTACTTAGGAAAATGGGAACACTCAGGAAACAAAAAAGATTGACCAGGATTATCTGGATATATCTTCATGGAGGTGACAAGTGACAGATGACAAGAATTTCATAATTTCCATGTCACTTTTGTGCCCTGGGAAAGGCCTGAAATCTGATGTCCAGAGTGTGCTGAGAATCTGAGCAAGTCACATTCCGGGGCAGTTTCTCAAAATACAAATAGTGACCCATTAGTGATGACAAAATCATTTAATAGGATATTACCAGCACGTCTGTAAATAAAAGAGAATGGAATGGAAGAACTGAACAGAACAGAACTTGTCAGGATGTATCTGCTATGTAGTAAGGAGAATGCATTTGTTGCATTGCACATGCATTTGCTTGTGTGTCTGTGTCTATGTGTGTGCGCGTGTGTGTCTGTGTGTGTAGAAAGTGTCCTGGGTCCCAATATAAAATGCATTTCTCTCTATAAGTCAAAGTCAAAACAGTACGAAAGAGACTGTCATGGGAAATCATGGTTTTCCTTTATCCTCGCCTTTTACCAGAGACATCTCCATCTGTCCAAATCTTTGGCCTAGTTCAATGCAATTCAATTCAACAAACATCTTATTGGGCACACCTGGCACACCTGCCATGTGCCAGGCTATAGGAGTGCAGAGCCAAGTTAGGCATCACGACCACCCCATGACACTAAGAATTGGTCTGTACTCAGTGCTAGAACGTACTTTGTGCCATGCACTGTGCTGTGTACTAGGAACACAACCTGGAGAGGCCACAGGCCAGTGCCCAGGATCCCAGGGTCCAGCAGGGAGTGGACAGGTGAGCAGATGGAAAGTGCAGAGCAGGGAGAAACGGGGCCCCTGGTACAGGTTGTGGGGAGAGGGGTCATCAGGATGGACCCAGGCAAAGGGGAGGAGTTCCAGGCAGAGAGTGGCCCAAAGATGAGTAAGGCCAACAGTGTGTCCTGGTTTGCCTGGAACTTTCCTCTTTTTTAGCTCTGAAAGTTCCACATTCTAGGAAACCCCTCAGCCCCAGGCAATCAGAGATGATTGGTCATTGTAGAAGTAAGAGAAAGTGTGGTATATTCTGGAAATTGAAAATGGTTCAAGTTTGGGACAAGTATAATAAAAATGGCATCAAAGAATCATACATCTTGTCTACTTGAAAGTTGATCCTAAGGCATCCTATTTAAATGTAGACCTTGTTAGCCACCTAAATACAGATGTTTTAATTTTTTAAAGCCTATGCTATTTAAATTTTTTTAATTAATATTTATCTGTAACTCAGACATGCCTTAAAGCTTGAACAGAAGCTTTGAGAAGCAGACAGATAGTGTAAATGAGAGATCGCCAACCAGGTGAGGGCAGTGGCCACAAGAGGCTGCACGTTCTGTCCCAAGGGGGCAACCCCTACACAGCCCCAGCCAGCTGTCAGCCCAAGCAAATGTTGCCAAATGTCCTGCTATTTCAAAGGAAGCTCCAAGTCAGAATTTTTAATTGGCAGTCTCCTACTGTTAAAATATTCATGACAAATTCAAGATTAAAAACAAAAAATACAATGTCAAACTAAACTCACTGCAGCTATTTATTAGTTTTCATCTGTCACATTACCATTCATAGAACCTGATCAATGGAACTACCGCCCCCTTATGGCAACATAGCCAAATTGCAGGATATTCTGTTTAAGGGGCAACAACTCTTGTTAGAGTACAGAGGGTAGAAGAGCGATTGGTGAACGCTTTAACATGGAAAAAGGTTGCCAGGGGAGCAGAGGTGGGGCCAAAAGAAGAGAGAAGAGTCGAGTGGAAAGCATCAAAAGCCAAGTTTAGCTAGTGTCCCAGTTTAGGGTAGGACCTGCCCAGACTCCAGACAGGGAATCAGTCAGCCAGCAATTGATCTTGGGTTGAGGCCTTCAATATGGCATCTCAGCATGAAATTGGCTGTCTTTGCTAGCTGATGTATAAAACCCCAAAGAAAAATCCTCAGGCCAGAAGCCTTGGCCCACCCTTAACCAAGACAGCCTGTATCCCAGCAGCAAGGCCAGGCCCCTGGGACAGCCACCGTGGTAGTCTCTGTGTCTACAGCTCTAAGCCCATCCTGATTCTAATGCAGCCAAAGGCAAGGCTGAACTGCCCTGAGCTCTTGCCTCCCCCCACCACACCTCGAGGACTAAATGTTTGTAACAGATCAGAAATGTCTGCACTTGGATATCCTAAACCTGCTGTCAACAGGTTTCCCTAGCCAGCTTCCCTGACTCCAGATGTCTCCTTCAACTTCTCTAGAGCTTTGGGTCTTTCTGTCTGTCTCCTTTTCCCTAATTGTCAAGAGACAACAAGTTCAGCTTCAATCTCTGAGTAAGCAGAGTAGGCATCCACCTGTGTATTAAGATTTCAAGACTATTCTCTGTCACCAGTTTTTTCCCATGTACTTCCTGAAGTCTCTATTCCTTAGCAGGTGGGGAAGGCTTTAATTGTACTGTGAGAAATGAGATTTAAAGTGCAAACAGCACATACACACTTGCATGCACACACACACACACATATGCACATGCACACACACATAGTGTAGACATTGTACACACGGGCGCACACACACACACACACACACACACACACTAGGCTCAGTCAGTAGTCCCGGGCTCCCTTCCCAGTCTTCCACTGACTTTCTGTATGAAGTTGGAAGATACACTTCTCCCCTCTGTGCTCAGTTTTCCTTTCTGTAAAATGAGGAGATGGGGTTGAATTCCATGTCCTCAATCGTCCCTCCATGACTCTCTATAAAGTCATGCTAAGATGCAAGCTAACTGGCAGAGGGTGTTTTCACGAGATTGGGATTTCACAACATAGTAGATCCAGGACTCTGCCGTGCTTCAGCTGTGTAAACTTCAGTGAGTCCTTTGCCCTCTCTGGCCCTCAGTTTCCTTGTTTGAGCCTTGGGCCGGAAGATGTAGAAGTTCCTTCCAACTCTGACCATTCATAGATTCATGACAGTCTCCCAAGGACATCCAGGCGTGCCATGTGACCCCACATGTTCTATGCTCCAGGGGAGCCCCTAGGCCCTTCTCCAATCCCTCCATCCCTACCCCAGCTCCCTGCAAAGTTTCCTGAGATCTGGAGAATTTGCCAGAAAAAAAAGAACTGGTTAAATCAAAGGCCATGCTGCCTTAGTTAATGTTGCCACTCAAAGAATGCCAAGAGTAGATCATAAAACTCAGCTAAATCAATAAGTCACTAAATAATTTTGGTCACATTTCACATTAAGATAGCATAAACACTCTATTAAGAGCCGATAAGTAAATTTCCCTTTTTCTTAAATTATGCTAGGGTGTGCGGAGGCATGAATGACATCGAGGGCTCTGAAGTGCTGCCTCGCAAGTTGTGATAACATCTTCTATTAACTAGTTCACAATCACGCCGACAGGTCTCCGTGTGCGTCTTGGAATAATTTACTTAGCAAAGCAACTTTGATGAATCATTTACTCATCATTATTAAAGTATTTATAAATGCTGCTTTAATTCAGCCCCTGCTTCCTTTGTTTCCTTGTAGAATATTGACTCAAAATAGGAATGCTTAGAGCAGTACTTCTGCTTGGCTTTGTAGTTTTATTTTAAAACAGTGCTGTTGAAGCACGTGACCTCTCATGGCCCACATTATAAACCCAATCTCCACGTCCTTTCCCCAGTCCTGAGCTTCAGGGTTTCCCTACCTGCCTCCCTGGCCCGGGGCTGGGCATATGTTAGGTAAGTGAGGGAAGGAGAGGACTTCCCACTCCGCACACCTGGGACAGGGGACTCTTTGTTCCCGATGCCTTGGCAAATAGTTATTGAGTGTTTAGCATATACCAGACACCCTTCAAGAGACTTTGCATGTATCATTCACTTAATTTTTTCAATGATAATTTCTTAAACTTATATAGCACTTTTAAGAAGCCAGGCTGTGCTCTAAGTGCTTTGTCTATATTAACTCAATCCTTACAACAGCCCTACATATTGATACTATTATGATCCCTGTTTTAAAGATGCTGGAACAGAAGCACAGAGAGGTTAAGTGAATTACCCAAGGTCACACAGCTAGAAAAATGACAGAGCCGAGATTCAGATCCAGGGAATCTAGTTTCAGAGGCCACACCCTTAACTACCATCCTGCCTCTTAATAATCATATGAGAGAAGCATGATTTTTAGCCCATTTTACAGAGGAGAAGACTGCAACAAGGCTGGGCGCAGTGGCTCACGCCTATAATCCTAGCACACGGGGAGGCCAATGTGGGAGGATTGCCTGAGCTCAGGAGTTCAAGACCAGCCTGAGCAAGAGTGGCCCATCTCTAATAAAAATAGAAAAATTAGCCAGGTGTGGTGGCACATACCTGTAGTCCTAGAAGTCCAAGAAGTTGCCCTTAAAATGTTAAAATTCAGTCCTGCATGATGCATGCGATCAAGAGAGTATACTGACACCCCCAAGACCATCAGAGTTGACCTCTGTATTGTGACGCTTATCTGAGAAGTGACTTTTTGATGCATGCTCTGACTGCACAGGAGACCAGAGAAAAAAGAAAAAGAAAATCTTAGGAGCTCTTCTTCTGAGCTGGACTCTTCCTTAGAATAATGTCACGAATGCTGTCAAGAAAACATCAAGCCTCGAGCAAAACCTAGAGTAGATTGGCAGTCCTCGGATTCCGTAACAAGATGTTTCTGTTAGTTCTTGAAGAATGAAAAGGCACCAGTGACATGGAAACTTGATAATACGCTCAGGGTGTTGGACTAATGGGGAAGTCCACGTAGTCAAAGAGGCCAAGGACGAGATGTTGGACACAGGAAAATCTTTCAGAGCTCCTCAAATTATCACTGCGCTTAAAGGGCTACTGGATCTGGTGCAGACTGAAGGCATCTGCCCCGTAGAAAGAAAGCTCTGGTGCAGACCTACCACTTCCATCCATTTCATCCACTTAACAAACATGACCTAGATGGATACCAAGTGTCTCATGCTGTGATCTCACTGAGAATAAAGACATGAACAAGACATGGTCCTGTCCCCAAGGAGCTAAGTAAGGGAGATAGTTGATTATACATAGATATTAACCATGAAGTATTATTACAGCTCAGAGACACAGACACTAATCCCCCTGCAGTAAGGGTTATCATTCTGGGAGCTAGGAAAATGCCCTGATCCTAAGCCCAGCCATGCAGTGACACAGGGAACTGGATGCCCTAAATCACACAGGGGTCCACAACTCTGCGTCTTAGGGTCCCCAGGACCAACCCTCGAGTCCCTTAGCCTGAGTGGCTTGCAGTGCCTACCACTCTCACACGCCCACATCACTTCCTGCAGCCCCACAAATAAAAGTGGACAGAAAGCTAATGCCATCCTGTGTGCTGCTACTGGATTTATGACATGTCAAGTTTAAATAGCATGTGCAAGACTTGCAAGCGAGGCGACACAGAATTCATTTCTCAAGCCCATCAAGGCTCTAAGGCCACCTTTTTCTCCTCCCTGCTCGGGCCAGGAGAACAATTTCATGACATCCTGATGCCGAGAAAAGGCCTGTCTGGATTTCCACATTCAACTTTGCTTCTGTCTTTTCTCTCTCAAGTCCCCCCAAAATACCAAAATAGCATAAATGCCACTTACCAGTACCCGATAGATACCAATTAACCTTTATGCAAGTTTGCTTCTGCTGTGCATAAGCCCCTCGCCTCATTCCTGGGGCTGAATTATTAATCCCTGACAAACAACCACCATCACACCACTGGCACCCAGATGAGGTAGCTGGCTCTAATTTAGGGCCGCTCCACCCACCTTTTGTGCTTTTCTTTATCCGAAAGTGAGAACCTATTTCCCTGTCTTCCCTTCCCCCTCGCCAGCAAATTAAACTGCTCAGTTGCCCCCAGCTTTTCCCAATAACAGAGGCAACTTGGACTTGACCCATTAAAAGACAGCACCCAGAAAGATTTGCTACAGTACCCAGCAAGTCTCATTTTGATAATTGATTGGTAAGACAAGCATTTGGGTTGCAAAGCAGCCTTAGTCAGGTTTCCATTTTGCAGCAAACCCCCAAATTAAAAATCACCTCCAGGGGATAATTCTTTTGCAAATAATATGAGCCGGGCTATTTCTGTTTTTGTCAAGCGCACTGTCACTCCAGGCTGGTGTCTCATATGTTATTCCAGCTGCATGAAAAAAAAAAAAAAGGCCAGAATAATAGCATTGGGAACAGAAATGATGGCAAAAAATGGGAATGTAAATTTATGGTTGTGAAACAAGGTGAAAACCATACTCCTCAACAAAAAGTTGAAGCCCACTTTAGACAAGAGAAAATTACAAAATAGGGCCCCTAAATCCAGGAGGTTTAATCAATGACAAGACAGACAGCATTTGGGGTGCTGTGTTCTGCTCTGGTCAAACTTGAGTTAGTTAGAATCAGCTGGGAAGCAGAGGACTTGAACTCTGAGAGTCAGATGAACAAATGTGATTTAATTGCTGAATTATTTTATGCTCAAGTCACAGTAAACTGTGGCTGTGCTTTAGATCTCTGCCTTTGCCCATGATGATACTTCTGAATATTGTACCCTCTCCACTCTTGGCAAATGGATCACTCCTCCTTACCCTTAAAGACTCAGCTCAACTATCTTCTCCTCTTTCCTGATTTGGGGCCATATTTTATCTCCTCCTATGTCCCATGGCATATTGATTAATAGCACAGTCATAGCATTTCTGGTTGACTTTTCAGTCTCTCACTTTACACTTCCGTCCCTTGAGAGCAGGCAACCTATCTTACTCCTCTTTAAATCTCCAGCAACTAGCACAGTGCCTGGAACATGAGAGTCATTCAGTAAATGTTGCATGAATGATATGTCTAAATATAGAAACCTATATGAGATAAAATGAAGAGCTGACTTGAAAAAAACTGATGATTCTAGAATCAGTCTGTTGATTTATCCAGGGATTTATTTTTTCATCATGGTCTTCCTGAGTGCCTACCAGATGCTTGGCCTTGCACTGAATTAATATTTAGAGGTGATAGTAGAAAAGGACAGAATCCTTACTTTCAAGAAATGTATAATCAGATTTGTACATTTCCATATGAGGATAGTATAAACAGCCCACGATGGAATTTTGTAGCACGATAGTATCATCGTACTGGGACACCAGGCTGGGAGTTAAGAAAACATATTCTCTGTCACGATCCCACCACTGAGTCATTGGGTGACCCTGGGCAAGTCCCTCCACCTTTCTGGACCTTCAATTTGTCATATGTCATGTCAAAGAGTTGAAAAAGTACTGAGACAATCAGCTGCTCAAATGGAAGAAACTGAAACTAAATTTCTGCATCATATGATATAGAAAAATTAATTCCAGGTGGATTAAAGACCTATATGCAAAACGGCAAAACTCTAAAACTTTTTTAAAAACAAAACTGTAGAAGTTTGTCTGTATGGCATCAAATTAGGAGGAATTTTCTTAACAAAATGTGGAAAGCAAAACCCATAAAGGAAACATCTGACGAATTAGACTACCTTAAAACAAACACATACATCCCCTAATCAAAGTGAAAAATGAAGTGACAACCTGGGAAAAGATATCTGCAACCCTCATGATGAAAAATGGAAGACTGGCCAGAATATCTAAGAACTTTTATAAATCTATTAGAAAAAGACAAACAACCCAATAGAAAAATGGTCAAAGTATATGAAACATAATTCACAAAAGAGGAGAATGACTGATGAACTTACAAAAAGACATGCAACCTCACTAAACATCGGGGAATCTCTATTAGAAATAACAATGAGATACCAGTTCATACTCATCAGATTGGAAAAAATCAAAAAGCCTCATAATACCTAGTTTTGTCAAAGATGTAATGCCATGGGGACTCTGATATGCTTCAGATAGCAATGTAAATGGGTACAGCTATTTTGACAGTAACTGCTGAAGTTAAAGCTACTCAGAGCTCATGACTCAGCAATTCCCCTCTCAGGGAAGATCTATACCTATATATAGGGATCTTGCCACATTATTTGTTATGACCAGGGGTCCTCAAACTACGGCCTGCAGGCCACATGGAGCCCACCAAGGACATTTATCCGGCCCGCCGGGTGATTTTGCCGGCCCTGCCTGTCCTGCTTAGCAGCCGACACGTCCCGGGCCCACAGTGCGCATGTGTGGAATGTGCGCCTCACTCTCCAACAGCCCTCCAACGGTCTGAGGGACAGTGAACTGGCCTGGCCCCTGTTTAAAAAGTCTGAGGACCCCAACCGGACATTGGTAACACTTAAATGACCGGCACTGGTAGATTGGAAAAACATAGCACAGTAACATAGTGTAGTTACTATAGTATAGTACTACTCTAGCATAGCATAATCATACAATGGAGTCCTATACAGCAGTTAAAAGCAGTTCACTATATCTATGTTTAACACACCCTGGCTAAATCTCAAAAACACAATGCTGAGGAAAAGCAGAGAGTTGCAGAATTATATGTACTGGATGATGGCATTGATGTAAAGTTTATGCAAAGCAACCCTTCATCGTTATGGGTGAAGATTTACCAGTGGGGCAAAGTATAAAAACTGGGCAAGAAAGGTGCTCTCTGAATTCAGAAACTTCTGGAAGAGAGAGCATGATAGCAGCATGGAGCAGGAAACCGAGAAGCCCTCAATTCACAGTAGCATTTCATTTAGTAAAACGAGTAGGAATTAAAATATTTTTCACACCTCAGTAGTAGATATGAGTGCTCACTATATTCTTTTCTGTATTTTCACTATTCCATGTGAAATATTTTATTACTTTTTAAAGTGGAAAGAATACAGACCAAAATGTTCATCATCATTATGTTGGATGGAAGGAGGATCGTGAGTAGTTTTATTTATTTATTAATTTATTTAGCTCACTCATGTTTTCTAAGATTTCTCTATTGTGTGTCATCACTTTTAAAGAAAATTACAAAAAGGTTATTTATAAAAGAAAAACCATACAGGAGAGTCTGGAGTAGATTGTTTCAAAGTTCCCTTCTGACACTTGAATTCCATTAGGACTGTCTCACTGTCAGTGCAAGTGTGGGCTCTGTCCTTAGCCAACGGTTGTTCAAAGTCCCCGTGAGAAACTAGCGAGGACAACACCGGCCAGTGTCTGAACTGATCCAGATGGATTTTGGTGTCTGCTCCTCGGCTGCTGTTTTCGCATTTATGAACTGAGGAACTTGATATCCGGAAAGATATGTGCAGGAGGAAGGAGATCGTGGTTCTGTCCAGCCCTATCTTTAACTGGCAGTGTGGCTTTGGGGAAATCTCTCACAGTCCCAGTCCTCAGTATTCTCTTCTGTAAAGTGATCCTGTGAAGGCAACGTTCTCCAAGGGCCGCCCAAGCTTCAGGGTGAGTCGCAGGCGCATGTGTGCACACAGTATGGAGCCAGGTTTAACCCTGCAGCGCTTAGGGCAAACTGAACTACCTGGCATGTAAAACCATGTATCCAAGTAGAAAAAGAAAAGTGAGGGAGGGAAGGAAGGAAGGAAGGAAGAAAGGAAGGAGGAAGGAAGGAAGGAAGAAAGAAAGGAAGGAGGAAGGAAGGAAGGAAGGAAGGAAGGAAGGAAGGAAGGAAGGGAGGGAGGGAGGGAGGGAGGGAGGGAGGGAGGGAGGGAGGGAGGGAGGAAGGGAGGGAAGAAAAGCAAAGCAGCCACATGCATCAAGCACGGCCACCTGCAAAGCAGCTGTCTACAGGGTATGACGAGGGAGCAACTGAACCCTGCTTGCCCCAACCCTGCCTGCCACAATGCCGGGAATGCCACCATTAGCATGCCGTTCCATTAAGCCTCCAAAAATTTTCGGTCCTCCAGATCTCCTTTGAAAATGCCATTCCAAAGCAAGGCTAAACCTGGGGCACTGCCTTGTCAGCTTGGTCCCCAGTTTCACAACTGGCTATAAGCAAAATGCTAGGAGAACAGGTTACAGATGGGGCTGAATTGGGGGAATCGTGAAAAAGGGTGGGTGTTCCAAAAGCAAACTATCTTCATGCAGGCATTGGAAGGGACTTTCCAAGTCATTACGTGACAAATGTCCCCTTGTTTCCTACCTGCTCCCTATGTGGGACCCCTCTCTGTTGCTGGAATTACTGTCCCCCTTATACAGTAATGGCTCGGAGGGTTTAGGGAGCTTATGCAGCTTGGCATTAAGCTGAGGCCCAGAGGGACGAGACCCTCTTGACCAAGGTTTCATGGTGGGTTACGAGCTTCAACCAGAGCAGTAACAGTGGCGGTAGCAGCTACCTTTTACTGCATCTTTACTAAGGCCAAGCCATGTTCTAAGTCACAGCGCCAGGCAGACTGGCAGAGTCAGAGACTACTAAGATGCACTTTCCACAGGCGAGGAAACAGAGGCACAGAGAGGTGAAGCTACCCAGTGCCTTCGGGGTGGGCGCCTGGGCTGGCGTGCAGGCTTCGGCTGCAGGGCTGGTGCACACGACCACCAGGCAATGCTGCTGGCTCGCCCGGGTTTCTGGCCTCCTGGGCCCAGGTTCTGCCCTCCACTCGTTTTCCCAAGGCTGGCCCAGACCCCTGGTCCTAAATCTGGGCCTCATCTCTATCTCATTAACCCCTCAGGCCCTGAAGGCCCTCGAAGCTTCCTTATCTTCCCCTCCTCCCCTCTCCCCTTCCATTGAAAGAGCGAAGCTGCTGCAGAAGCAGTGTCAGAGGAAGTGATGAATGAAGGCTGACCCCGGGCAGGGCTCACGTGGCCCAGGACTCAGCCCGCCTCTCTCATACTGACCTGACAGGCAGGACACAGAGCCCCAGGGTGGGAGCAGGGGCCAGGGCACATCTCTTGGGGCCACCCCCACATTACTAGGGCAACTGGGCAGAGACTACCCTGCCCCACCTATTCCTGCCTCAGGTCACAGTTGCCACCCCTGCCAGAGCCCCTCCATGGGCCAAGCCATCCTTCAGGCCCAGATGACACGTGCTCGCCGAGTGCTGGTGACAGGCGCCCAGCTGGGAAAATGATGGACTGCAGGATGGGGCAAAGTGCGGGTCCTCCTGCACTGGAAGCACCAGCTGCCGCTAAGGCTGGAGGTGGCGGTGGCGGGTCATCCTCACACAGGCATGTGCACACGTGCTGATGCACATCTGCTCTCACACACATGTGCACACACGTGCACATTTGCTCACACACTCGCTGCACCCCAGCTGCATGAATGGGACCCAGGAAGATGAAGTAAGTCTCAGCTCACAGGGGAAGGTGCCCACTGCCACCAACCCTCTCTGGATGACAGCAATCATAGCAGCGGTGCCTGCTGCATGGATTGCAACCAGTGTGCAAAGCAATTCCACACTTACTGCATTGGCAGATAAATAGGGGTTAAAAAATGGAGCTGGACAGTCCCTTTCAGGCTGGGGGGGCAGTGACAGGCAAGCGACTGAACCTGCCTGTGCCTCTGCTTTCCTGTCTATGCAACAGGGTTAATAACAGCACCTGGGGAAAGCCACAGCCATGGAGGAGTTAGGGCAGCCCCACTGAAAACCCAGAGATCGTTCAGCTCTGCTCCCGCCCACTGCAGCTGCCTGACTGTCCAACTGCCCAGTGCTTTAAATTTATCATCTGCCACAGTAGGCACCCTTCTGAGATGCCTGAGTAAATTCTTGGAAAGAAGACGCCAGCCTGGGAGAGAGACAGTGACGAACCACAGGTGCATACACATGCACCACACTCGCGTGGCCACTGCAGGTCCAGCCTACTTACCACGTCTGCTGTCCCTGCCGTGGCTTGTTACTGGGCAGATGCTCCAGCCCACCACAAAGACTCCTGAGCCAAGACTGGGCAGAAATAAGGCCACACTGCAGAACTGCCAAGAAACAAACCCACAGCTCTTTTAAGACAGCCAGTGAGAGCATTTGCTGTGCAGAAGTTAGTATGGAGTGTGCTCATTCAGCGAGTGAGCATGTGCTCATTCAGTCCAGTGTTCATTCATCAGGTCTATTTAATACCTGATACCTGCCCAGCTCTGGGATGGGTAGTACAAAGTGGGCAGGAAATGAGAGGACACCACTCAGGCATCCCCAAGACATAGACAGAGATGACAGAGATCTTCCCTAACACCCACCACGGTGCCTAAAGTTCCACCATCAAGAATAAAGTCTGTGGCCATTGACGTCCATGTTTGTCTATGTATACATAATAGAGAGACCCTCCTTCTCTTTCTGAAATTGTTCCCTTTTTTATTTTGTTATGGACAGATTCACAGAAGGCTAGAAATGATTGGTACTTCAGGGAGCTTCTAGCCCACCCATCTCCAAACAAATTCTAAGTCAACATGGAAAATGCACAAAAGTGGAACCGATGTCATTGGACTGGGATGGCAGTGAGTAAGCAGGGCTAGCCCAGCCCCCTTACACCCCCTTTGCTCATCCTGACTTCCCCTGAAGAGTTAGGAAAGCCTTTTCAGGATGTATTTTTATGATTGAACACACTGCAGGAAACAAAGATTCCAAACATGGTGGCTTAAACAGAACAGTGGTGTTCTTCTCTCTCCCATAAAATTCAGATGAAGGCATAAAAGAGCTTGGGCTTGGGGGGAGTCCATAGTCATCTGTTTGCCTCTGCTCTACATCCTCATGGTCCAAGATGGTGGCATTTGGTTCCAGACAGCTTGGTGGAGGAAGTAACAGAGAAGAAAGGCTCCCAGAAGGTGCTGAGAACGCTCCATTTGCATCCCATTGGCCATGATGTAGTCACATGACCACATACAGCTGCTCAGGCTGCTGGGAAATGTAGTTTTACTTTCAGGTGGCCTCGGGTTCAGCTAAAAGCTCTATGACTATGAAATAAGGGGACAACAACTATCAGGGTAAGAGATTAGTGGTCACTGCCCTACCAGTTCAATCCCCCACTTTGCAAGTGGCTAAAATGACATGCTAGGGTAATTACAAGATCATTGGCTAAGGCCCTAATGCTCATGAGATTTTCCCCTACACCACAGGGCTTGAGCTAGACAAAATTGAAAAGATAAGCCCTTGCCTTCCCAGTGGAAGAGAGCTTGCCAGCCAGCACTTGTGACATCATCAATGAGGTAACAAAGCCAAGTACAAATAGAATGGGAGCAGTGACAACCAAACTCCCAAATCTATGAGAGTTCAAGAAGGGGTTAAGGAGAGAGAGTGCCCCTAGCTGAGGCTGGAAGGGTGAGAGGGTGTCCAAGAGTGGGAGCAGGTAAGCCAGGTAGAGGGGACAGTGTGCACAAAGGCCAGAGGCAGGACAGTGTGCTGGGTTGGGTAGCTAATAAGAGATGCAATATTTCCAGAACATCAAGGGCAAATGGGGTGCGATGTTTAATTTCACATGTCCACTTGGAAGGTGTCTAGGGATGAGATGATCATTGAACTTGTTGAACTGTGGGTTACGCAGATTGTTCCCAAGGCTTGAATATAGATACATATCCTATCAGTTCTGTTTGAAGAACCCTGACTGGTACAGGAGTGGGTTGCAGAAGATGAGGTTGGACAGACGGCAGGGTCCAAGTCCCGACTGGCCTATGTGCCATTCAAAGCCATTCTGATTTTATTCTGTGGAAAATGGGGAGCCATTGGAGACGTCTGAGCAAGAGAGGAGTCCGATCTTGCATGTTAAATCAGGTTTTGGGGGTGTGGTGGGGTTGACGGTAGACCAACATGTACTGTGGGCGTGCTATATGTGATAAGCACTGTTCTAGAAACTTTAGATGAGAGAGGTCAAGGCCAGCAGTAGGGAGGCAGGACAAGATGCCTGGATGTGTTGGTGTTGGAAAAGAAGCGAAGGCAGAAACAACCTCAGGTCTCCATCCTGGGCAGCTCCATGCAGACAGGATTCTCTTGCCCAGTGTCTGACCCTAGGGCTGCATGATTCTTTGTGGAGTGAAAAATGAATGGCTAAAGAGATACAAACCCTGACACAGTAGGGTTGTGAGTCCAGCAGAATATGGTAAGCAAATAGGTTCCTAATTCAATTCCAGTACTTGTTGACTAGCTGAATGAATGAATGGCCCAAGGATGTCAGATGCAGCCACACTACCTGCACTGCCCCAGTGCACCCTCCAATCTGATGGTGGCACTTCCAGTACAGCACAAATAGACAGTGACACTCAGATTTCAGGGAATGCTGCACTTCCACCCTTCCTCCAAAACAGCCTCTCTCTGCTGAGGAATGTATGAAATTCTACTATTTATTTAGAGCTTAAAATCCTTAAGGCTTAAGTCCTAGTAAAGGAAAAACTCCCTGGGGAAGGACCCCCACACACACACTCTCCAGACTACGTCATTTACACCCAGGTGGGTTGATGGCGGCTCTCAGAGCAGGAAGAGGTGAGGAGGAGAGAGGAAGGAATGGGACATATTCGATGGGGAAACAGAGGAGAGGAAGGGAGGCTGAGTGTCCCCAAGGCCAGCCTCATCCCTTGGCAGTTTTGCAGAAGATGAGCTGTCTTCGTAGAGAGAAAGAGGGGAACTGGGAGAGGCAGGCTGGAGCCCATCAAAATCTTCATTGCCCTTTGAAGGAGACCCAAGTGCTAAGGATGGGAAGATTAATCCAGTGACTAAACCTGGTGGCAGGCTCTTACTGTTGACACACGGGGACCTTTTCATACCACATTTTAAATATATTTCTGCCCAGGAGAGGCAGTTGACAGGCTCGGAAAGACCTAAATGGAAAATAGCAGCTCATACTGCAAGTCAGCAAAGCTTGTCAACCCGGGCGCCATCATCCCTCACCTCCTCTTTCATTTTTATAGAAATGGCTCAGGAACAGAGAAGAGAAATTTCAAAAGCCAAACAAAAAATCAATACAGTGGAGATAACCCAGCATTAATACAAAAACCAGAGAGGGCTTCTTTGTCTCGCACTGCAGCAGTGCTATCAATCACGCTCCTCGGGCGGACCGGGGAGGGCCCCTCTGCTCAGAGCAGGCAGGAGCCATTTTAGTTAAGATGCCCGTGGAGAGTGGGGCTAAGGTGGAGCTAGGGGCAGGAGGGGGCCCAACAAAACTCCTGGCCACAGTTTCCAAGTCAAGGCCTAAAAGACAGGACAATGAGGGTAGAAAAAGACACGTTGGATTGACAAGAAAATACAAAGTAGGACATGCATTTCAGACTTAAGAGAACCTCCCTCTGGGTGCTCAAGTTCAATGAGATGCTCATAGGCACAAGACCGTCTATTCCAAGGCCAGGCAGGACCAAGCTCAGGCAGCCAGTTCTAACCAGGCAGGATCACATGGTCCTAGGGGTGGCCAATCCCTCAAGGACACAGAGCCCACACAGCTGGGGACAAGCCCTGGCCCACTCTTACCTCCCTGCCCTCATCCTGTCACCAAAAGGCCTCAAACACACAGTGTCTGGGACGGAAGGGGATGCATCTCCCCATTTTTCTTTTTCTCAGCTCTGTTGCTCCTTCCTCAATCCCCTGATCCCAAATCGGGGCCTCTGTCATATGCCTCATTCCTTGCTCCATCTTCCCTTCCAAGGCCTTGCTATTACACATGATTATGCATTCGTGGACATTGCTCTCTGTTTGTCTTTCTCCCCTGATATACAGGAAGTTACGGGTCTATCCCCAGCATCAGCCCAAATAGCAATGTGTTACATGAACAGAAGCCTCAGTAATGTTCACATGGCTCCTCCCAGGATGGCTTCACCCAGGGTGGCTTCTTCCTCCTAGTGGCTCTGTTTAAACCCACCCTGGAACACCCACTGGACTCCTCATTCTGCACTCATCTTTCCCTCCTCTTGTCTTCTCAAGTTCAACAATTTAAGGCTTCTGTGGGCACAGTCGAAAAATCATAGGACCTCGAGCTGCAATGGGCTTTAAGGATCATCTCCTAATCTCTGGGGAGCATTAAAAATAGTACCAACACCTAGGTCTCATCCTGGAGCAAGTAAGTCTGAATCATGGGTGGGGGCTCAGGTATTGGCATTTTAAAAACTCAGCAGTTGATAGCAAAGTGCAGCCAGGGTTGGCCACCACTGTCTGATCCAGCCCTTTCAGGAGCTCCGAGTACATTCGGGCAGGTTGTGTCCCGCATGACCCTAGAGGACACCATTCACCGGTAGTCCATGTCATAGTGCTCCTGGAGGAGTTGTGCAGTGCACAACCCGCCCAAAAGGACCACAGGTTTCATGTCAAAGGAAGTTGAGGCTCAGGGCGAAGCAGTGTGGCCAAGGTCGCACAGGTAGCCAGCGCTGGAGCGTTATTGGGAGCCCATGCACCCAGCTTTTGCTCATGGCAATCTGCAGTCTGCCACTGGGCTACACAAAGTGTGGTCCTTGCTCCAGCTTGCTAGGAATATAGACTCTCAGGCCCCACCTCAGACCTCCTGAAGCAGACTCTGCATTTTACCAAGGTCTCCACGATCCCGGGGCACGCTGACGTCAGGGAAGGACTGCCCAGCACACCGCGTCTGCAGACAGGCTTCCTGGAGGCTGGGCCGTACTCCACAGCTGCCACTCCTCATGAATCTTCTCTGCACGTAGTAGGCGATCAATATGTATCTGCTGATAGATTGATTGAAAAATCTGTGGTTTGCATTAGATACCGGCCCCCTGAGTATTGCTGTGTTGGAAATGACGGACTTTTCAAGTTCCTGTAATCAGCGATTACTGAAATAAGGGAATCCCTCCTCACCACACCAGAGGCGTCCCCGTGCAACGATAAAAATAGTGACACTGATAACGAAATAATGTCTTGCTAAGCACACCCAGGGTCCAGTGGATGATTTCATGCCCTTTCTGTAAATAACATCTAATCACCTTACCCAGCCTCATTTAGATAATGGCTCCTTTCTCATCTCTACTCAGAAAAAAATTAATCCACAAAAAAATAAATAAGAGAGAGAGCATGAGAGTTCTCCAGGGTTTAGGGCATCTTTTGATTAGGGCTTATTTACAGACTCTCATTAATCGACCTGATTAAAGGCAACCTGGAGCAGGGGACCACTTCCCTTTAGCGCCTCCATCTCCCTTCTTCTGCTGCCGGCTGCAGCTCTGTGGCTCCGGGTGTTGACTGAGTCCACAGTGTCTGGACGGCTGCTTGGCTGCTCTGGCCCTTGTCTCTTTTGATGGAATGCTGCCCTTTCTGTTTATTCCTTCCATAAACACGAAGTGCAACAGCGCTGGCCTTGGGTTCAAACAACACTGAGCCGCTCACCTTTCACTTGCAGATATAAGCTCCAGCCCACTTCAGTCGACCGACCGTCTTAACCTGCAGCATCACATACTGGTTCCCTGCACTCGTTGCATCGTATAGCCCCAAACTCCTGGCCAAACAATCCAGAGCGAAAGATTGATGGGTAATAAATAATCTACGGAGATAGAGTCCCAGCTGTGTCTCTAATTTAGTCATTCTGAACTTTGAAGGAAAAATGATAAGCTCTCACCCTTGGAAAATGTTCATAAACGTGTGTTCAAAAATTTCCATATAGTGTCAAAGGCTCATAGGCCTTATAGAGACCGGTTTATGAACGCTGTTCCAAATCCTCTAAAACGTTTACCTGGATTCAATTGAATCATCAGAGACCAAGGTGCATAGACATCATGGTTTGATGTCATTGTGGAAGCACTCTTACTAGAATGAGTTGAAGTGTTGGTCATCAGCTACCGGGTAGGGCCATTCCAAGATCTCTCCCCGTTGTCCTATTGAAAAGACGTGGCTGAGATGATTATTCCTCATGTTAGCTGGCTTCTTCTTTAAAAGAATCCACAGGAGAAATTTCTTTCCAGACTCAGTACCAGGAAACCTTGTTCTTTTCCACTGCAATTAGCTTGTTTTCATTTGATGAATGTCACAACACCCTAAAGCCCATCATGCTTCCTTCTCTGCGTGGCCTGTCAGGTATCTCAGAGCCAATTTATGGCCCAAGTGTACACATTTTTTAAAGAATATTGACCCCATTTGGGTACTAACCTCTTCCAGAAACCAAATTTTCTCACTTACTGATTTTTTAAAATTTTGTAGTATACTTTTTTTCATAAATCCTTTTTGGAACATGGTGGGACAGAAGTAAAATAATTACAGAATTGTTTTAGTGTTACTACCCTTGCACAGAAAACTGCTCCATGCTGAACTACTCAGGGGCGTGGCTGGGCATTACTCCAAGACTTGCAGAGTGCAAATGCGCCAGCCACAGCCCTCCCGGTCTCCAGAACCACCTTGGTAGCAGCACACAGAACCTCACTCATGCTCAGATTTTTTCTTATATTCTTTCCTTTCCTTTCTTCTTTAATCAGACACTTATCGACTAACTCCTGTGGGCCAGGTACTATGACAGGTCTTGGGGGGCAGGGTGGGGGTAAAGAAATGGACAGAGTCTGTGCCCTGGAGGAGCCCATGGTCCTGGAGGGAAACAGGTAATTACAGCAAGGTACAGGATGGTAAGGGTTATGGGAGAGGCCAGGGAAGCTTCTGCCAAGGAAATAAAAGCTAAGCTGAGACTCGGCCAAGTGGCCAGGGTGGAGGGCAGGGGAAGATGGGGAGAGCATGTGTGTGCACACAGGCACACGTGCACACACAAGGGCACACGCACACTTGAAGAGGGAGCAGACAAATGAGAGATGCAGCAGAGAAATAAGCAGGAGAAGATTGCTATGAAAAGCCTTTAGGACTTTATTCTACAGTCAGTGAGGAACTATGGAGGAGGAGGGAAGGGTGACCAGATCTGCACTTTAGAAAGTGCATTTGGAACGGAAGGAGGGAGAGAAGGCTGGCAATGGGAGAGCAAGTGAGAGGTAGTTGCAGTAATCTAAGCAGGAAGCAATGAATTATGGTTAGGGTAGTGAGGATGGGGACAAGTAAATGCTTCAAGAAAGACATTAGGAAATAGAAGTGACAAGTTTTGCATTCATTGGCAGGGGCATCTTCTGGAAAGGGAGACAGAAGAGTGAAGAATAATGCCTGGGCTCTTGGCTTAGGAAACTCCCCAAACCACTTAACCCACCCTGTACCCACAGCCCCATTAGCTGCACTCCTTTCTATCATAGAATCTGCCCCACGGCCTAGTAAAGTCACAGCTTACCTGAGTGTATTCCTCTGCCAACAGAGCTCAGAAGGAAACCTGACTCACAGGAAATCGTGGTATGTGGCAATATTGTGTTTGGTAAATGGAGAGCTCAGTAAGGGTTTGTGAATGAATGTGAGTGTGAATGAGTGAATGAATGCAGAATGGTGGTAGTCTTGTCCCTGTGACCAGTGTGAACTCCTGAGGGTTATCTCCTAATGACGTCTAGCTCAGGGCCCCAGTCTCTCCACCTCCAGCTCTGCAGCTGCGACACCCCCTTCGCATGTTCTCAATGCCAAAAGTTTTCAGGGCGCTGTGTAGACACACATGCGCAAAAGACATAAGCCAAATCACTCCTGAAATTGCCATTGACGAGAATAGGATATAGATCATTCAGGTGGCACTATAAAGCAAGTGTTCCCATAGTTAAAGCTAGAGGCATCTGTAAGAGCTGTTACCTTATTGCAATGAGCCCCTTCAGGTGGAGGCACGAAAGTCATTACGCCTGTTAGGGTGGTTTATAGCCTGTGGGCCGTGTGTAATGCTCACCGCCTGAGAACCTGAATCACCCTGGGGGCTGGGTGGAAGCTCTTGCCTTGTTAGCTTTCTGTTCTCACTGGGAGGCATTTCCTGTGGCCAACTTGATGCATAGGGTGATGGCTGTTACCCAATGTCCCTTTAGTCCGAAGCTGGTTCCCTCTTTGGGTCCCAGACATCTATATAGTATGCAAACAGTTAGCACTGGGGTTTTAGGCAAAACCAGACAGAAACAAAATGTGAAAGTCCTGGAAGGTCAAAGGGAGCTAGAAAAAGGTTATAGACGAACCACCCTATGTGCTACCAACTCAGTGAGATCTTTCTGGATCCCTCAACTGCACCCCTGGGGAGAGTTCATCAGACAGCCTCATCACCACTGCCCTGGTAATGCTGGAACACTAAAGTGTAGTAATGTTTTTTACAAGGCTGGCCTAACAGGAGGAAAGTTATAGCTCATGAATTTGTTCATCCTCATCCAGAAACTAGGAGAGACCTTGGAATAAAAATGGTATTAAATATGCACTGAATAGATAAATAAATGAAACATGTGGATATATCCTACCTGAGATTTATCGCATCCTTGAATACTGAAAGATTTTGCAAATATAATTGGAAAACAATGGATCAAATCTTTCAGGGCTCACAGTGAGTGAGACAGGAGTCAGAAAACTAAACAGTCAAACATACTACCTTTTTGGCACAAGGGAAAAATAGATTCTGGAAAGCACAAATAAGGAAACTTTTGTGCTGCTCCTTGGCAAAGTTGTAGAGAAGATGAAAAGTGACTTGCACTGGGAAAATGTGGAAAATACTACCTTGGCCAGGGGTTGAGGTTAACATTGTCAGTGATAAGTCATGTTGACAGCGTGTGCTCTTGGTACTGTGATGAGAATGGCATTTCACCTCTGCGGTCTTCCCCTCACCCTAAAATCCATAACCCCAGGAACCATGAGAAAACAACAGACAAGTTCAAATTGAGGGTCATTCTACGAAACCCCTGATCAGTATTCCTTAAAATTATCAAGGTCATCAGAACAGAGGAAACTCAGAGAAACTGTCACAGACCAGAGTAGCCTAAGGAGACAGGACAGCTAAATGTAACGTAATGTCCTTGATGGGATTTTGGAACAGAAAAGGGACACTAAGAGAGAACTTGTGAAATCCAAAGAAACTGTGATGCCTAGTTAATAGTAATGTGTCAATGTTGGTTTCTTAATTGTGACAAATGTAACATTGCGATGTCTGACATTAATAGAGGAATCTGGGTACAGGATATATGAGACCTCTCTGTACTATCTTTCCAACGTCTCTGTCAATCTAAAACTATATAAAATTAAAGTTTATTGTTTAAAATGAGTCATGCACACTGGGGAGACAAAGCCATGAGCATGAGACTCTCTCATGGGCTCAACAATAATAATCCTAGGCAGCTTAGGCTCATCTGCTCCTACAACAGGGTAGAGCACCTGTCCAGTCTCTATAGAAATGTCCCTATAAATCCAGACAGGTGTGGCCTGGGTGGTCCCGTGCCACTGATCCTTTGGCTCAGGGAACAACTGCCCCAGGAAGAGTGTTTACCAGGTATGCATCACCTGGAAGGTGGGTCTGTGTGACCGTGGATAGTGTCAGGTCACAGAATTCTTCTCTTGACTCTGCATTTAGACTGTCCTGCTGATCAGAATGGATGGTATAATTGGGATACCAAAAATATATTAATATAAATAGAGCCAAAATTAACATAATGAAAATAAACAGGTATAATAAAAATAAAGTTGAACACCGAACAACATTGGTTTGAACTATATGGGGCCACTTATATGCAGGTTTTTTCCCAATAAATATATTGAAAATTTGGAGGGAGATTTGTGACAATTTGAAAAAACTTGCAGATGAACCACATAGCCCAGAAATATTGAAAAAATTAAAACATAAATACCTATGTCAAAAAGGCAGAAAGATTACAAATAAACAACCTAATGATGCACTTTAAGGAATCAGAAATGCAAGAACAAATCAAACTCAAAATTAGTAGAAAGAAAGAAATAATAAAAATTAGAGCAGAACTAAACAAAATGGAGACTAGAAAATAATATTAAATGAAATGAAAGTTGGTTTTTTGAAAAGATTAAAGAAATTGACAAACCATTAGATAGACTGAGAAAGAGAGAACACCCAAATAAGTAAAATCAGAAACAAAAAAAAAGGAGACATTACAACTGATATCACAGATCATAAAGGATCATTAGAAACTATTATGACCAAGTGTGTGCAACAAATTAGAAAACCTAGAGGAAATGGAGAAATTCCTGCATACATACAACTGACCAAGATTGAACCAGGAAGAAATAGAAAATGTTAGCCAACCAATAATGAATAAGAGATTGAACCAGTAATTAAAAGTCCCTGAACAAAGAAAAACCCAGGACCAGTTGTTTCCTGATGAATTCTACCAAATTCATAAAGAGAATTAACACCAATTGTTCTTAAACTATTCCAAAAAATTAAAGGAGAAGGAATTCTTCCTAATTCATTCCATAAGGCAGCACTACCCTGATATCAAAAACATATAAGGACACAATAAAAAAATTAAGAAAAAAACTACAGCCCAATATCCCTGATGAACATACATGCAAATATGCCCAATAAAATACCAACAAACTGAATTGAACAATAAATCAGAAAGATAATACACAAGGATTAAGTGGGATTTATCCCAGGAATGCAAGGATGGTTCGACATATGCAATTGAAAAAATGTGATACATCAAATTAACAGAATGAAGGACAAAAATGATATGATCATCTTAATAAAGGCTGAAAAATTATTTGATAAAATTCAACATTCCTTTGATATACAAACTCTTGACAAATTATGTATTGAAAGAATATACCTCAATACAATAAAAGTCATATATGACAAATCTACAGTTAACACTATACTGAATGGGAAAAGGCTGAAAGCCTTTCCTCTAAGAAAGTGAAGGCATCAGGTCCTGGGCTTTTCTTTTTGGGGAGTTTTTTAAATTACAGATTACATTATTGATATGTTCAGATTTTCTATGTCTTTATGATTCACATAAGGTTGGATTTTTTTTTTATTTATTTCAGCATATTACAGGGGTACAAATGTTTAGGTTACAAATATTACCTTTGCCCAAGTCAGAAAAAAAAGAATTTCAAGAATGGTTTCTAGGTTTGAGTGGTATCTCAGGTCAAGTTCCCCAGAAAATAGACTTAGAGGTGGAGATTTGGGGGCAGGATTACCATCTGAGGTAGCATGAGGGGACAGTCTGCCTGGGCAAAGCAAGGAGCTGAAGTATAACACAGTCTTTGCAAAGGCCTCAGCCCATTGTGCAGGGAGCTCTGACACCAGGAGAGCCCTTTGCACCCCACACTGACCCGTCATCAGCTGTCCCCAGGAATGGGCATGACCTGGGACAAGGTGGACAAGGTTCTCTTCAGCTGAGGGCAAATTCTGAAGAGGGACTCAACTGAAAACCATCATTCAGCAACACTGCTGGCTTCTGGGGAAGAGAGTACTTAGGTAGCAACCACCTCACCAACAGCCATGCTGAAGGAGAGAGAGGGAGAAGCCAGTCAGAAAAGAAAGTGGCTAAGTCAGCTGAAAGGAGACATCTAAAAGAAAGCAAAGCACATTAGGCTGTTAGAAATTGAACTTCAACTCCTTTATCTTCTGCAACAACTTTTGCACAATGTTTTTAATCTTCACATTCAAATTAATATGGTTTTGGCTGCCTGGTGTGGATCAATAGTGTATGGATTTACACACAAATAGCTCTAAAGGCCTATCTGGTTATATGTGTTATTAATGCTCCCTAAATACATATTTACAGAGCTGAACCAAGAATCCAGACTTCCTAGGGTCCCCTAAAGCCTCTTGGACTTCAGGAGCCCAGCAGCAAACCCATATAGCAGGTCTGAAATGAATGGGACTTGAAATAGCTGTGGGACCAAGAAGTCTGCAAAGAGAAAATTAACAAGCCATTTTTCCCAGGCCAGCTGAGGAGGACTTCTCATCTTCATCTCCTGCATGTTAGTGGAGTTGACCCACTGATAGAGTGTACCCTCAACTCCATCATTGCACAGAGGAGGACTCTAAAGATTTGAGAGGTCAGGGGACCTACTCAAATTCACAGACTGGGTGAAGCCCACACCAGAGCCCTGACCTGCCATCTTCCTGTTCTGTACACTGCAGCAAAGTCAGAAGGAACAGAGTTTTAATCCTTTCTGTATCCCCACCCCCTCCCACTAACTGCATGAAACTAAGGCACATTGCTTAACCTCTTTGTACCTCAGTTTTCTTTACTGCAAAATGGAAGTAATGAATAGTATCTACTTGGTGGCATTATAAAGATTCAGTGAGAGAATTATCTGAAACTATTCAGTCCAATGCCTGCCTAAAGCATTTGATAAATGTAACCCATCATTATTGCTATCATGCTGCTCCCTTAGCAGTGGGTTCATGCTATGGTTTGAATGTCTGTGTTCTCCCCAGCCCACCCCCAAAATGTATATGTTGAAGCTTAATCTCCAGTGTGATGATATTAGGAGGTAGGGCTTTTGGGAGGTAATTAGGTCTTGAGGGCAGAGCCCTCATGAATGGGATTAGTGCTCTTATAAGAAGAGGCATGAGAAAGACGATCTCCCTCTGGGACATGTGGATACAGCAAGAAGGCTGCTGTCTGCAAACGAGGAAGAGAATCCTCACCGGATGCTGAGTCCACCAGTGCCTTGATCTTGAACTTCCCAGGCTCCATAACTGTGATAAATAAATGTTTTTTTTGTTTAAGCCACCTAGTCTATAGTATTCTGTTAAAGCAGCCCAACTGGACTAAGACAGCTTGATTAAGTTTTTCTCACTGCCTGTCACCTCACCTAGTATTTCAAAGAAGGATATATCATCAATATCTGAAGACCCTCAAGGGCAGGAAATATCTCCCTGACCCTCCTCTACAATAGTTGGCTGGGACATCACTATTTCTATGCTTTGGAAATAACCCTCCTTGAATTTGTTTCTGCTCTCAGTCATTCTTAATGGTAGAATGTGTCCCCACCCTGCCCAGGGGACTGGAAGTGGGAAGGAGGCATAAGGGTTTCTTGTCCCATGGCAAGGCTGGAACTGCTTGGGAAGCGTTCACATTCATATTCAGCCACATCACTCTTGCAATATCTGAGGGTCTGCAAAAGACCCCAGATATCTCCTATTACCCAAATGTCTTCATTTAAGATTCATACCTTTGAGTATCTTCCAACTTTTTCATCATTAAAATGGTACTTCTTTACATTAATACTATTGTCAGCTCAAAAGCAAATGAGACCCTGAAATCGTGAGACCTTTCTTGGTATTAAAGAGATTCCTCGCAGAATTCATCATTTGTGTTAACTTTAGTAGATCTTCATCTAACAAAAAGCAGTAAGACTTAAAAATTCCCATAGAGTCCAATTCATACAACCACAGGTGAAAACATTACACCTCTTCAAAAGGCCAGTGGCTCTGAGAAAGTGACTCCAGTGCCAGTGCTAGTGGTGTGGCAGTGGCGAGTTTGGCATGGCCCTTGCAGAGTTGAGAGCAGAACTCTTTACTGGGAAAAACAGGAAGGGAGAAATTTTGATGTAGTAGCATTGGCCTGGGCAGGCAGAACCTGGAAACTGGAGTCTCCATGGAGCAAGAGAGTGGTATGAGAATGTAGGGGGACAACAGCTGGAGGAATAGGCTGGGAAGGGGGAAAGAGAGGAGTGCCCCCGACTTGACCCATGTCCCCAAGGACCCCTCGCAGGCCAAGCCCACAAGGCCACGGGGCGCGCCGCTGCACAGCCGTCCTGTGGAAATGGCCCTCTCAGAGTGTCCTCATTGGTCCCAAGATAGCACAGAGGAGGTGAACCCTGAACAGAATCTGTCTTGATTAGGAGCCACTCTCATCAAAGCCCAGCCTCACTAGCCCGGCGACAACCAGGGCACCCATTTCTCTCTCCAAAAGGTCAATCGATAGGACGAATGTTTGCGTTGGGGTCGTCTGGCGGCCAGTCCATCACCTCCCACAGCTCTGTGCCCTGTCAGCTCTCTAATGGTTTCCCCCACTCTTGGAGCCGCCCCCTCACCCGAGGTGGCCAAGCATGGCCGGATCATCACAAATGATAAAGAGTGTCAGAAGCAATTAGGACGCTTCTGTGCAGCAGGCCCCTGTCTTCCTAGGGCTCGAGATGGGTGAAAATGTCGCATTTTTGTTATCGGACAGCGAAAACCTTCTCGTCTCACTTGTGCATGCCCACAAGAGAAAGCGGCCCAGAGCAGTGGCACTGAGCCACATCTCATGGCGAGGTGACGAGCCGATGGGAGCCAACATGGTCTCCAACCACACCTTCAGGTGATGCTAACCTGCCCACCTGGAGGGGGCCAGGGAAGCAGAAGGTGCATGGCCCTTCACGCTTCACAACCTCAGTCTCCTCGTGTGTAAAACTGGGGTCAGTAACCCCACCAGACCCATTTCATCCAACTGCTATCAGGACCAAATCAGACAACGGAAACTTAAGTGCTTGTAAAATATAGTTTCCAAAGAGGAAAAGTGCAGCAGTCAGGATGGCAGATTTGATCCAAATGTTGGCATTGACTGGCAGGACGGCGATGGGCAAGTCACTTGGGCTCTTCAGGCCTCAGTTCAATCACCTATAAAATAGGATCGCTGGTCCAGATCTCACACGTCCTGGAGCTGAAGCTCTCGATGGGCAGAGGAATGGTATTGGTAACCGTGAGTGCCCGGGGCCATCACATTTAAGATCTTACATTTTAGGCAAGATTTAAGCGTCACACATTGGTCCAGATGGCCACTCTGGACCCCCACTTCCCACGGATGTGTGTGTGTGCCCCAGGCCTGGTTTTGCCAACCTGGACTTATGGGGTCAGCCGCTCTCCTTCTTAGGTCACTGAAAGCCCCACTTCCCCTCGACTCCCCAGCTCCTGCCCCACGGGCCTTCTTCTCATTGCTCAGACTCCGAACACTGTGCTCTTGCCACCTACCTGGATCTCTCTTCCCTCGCTGCCCCGTGGATCCAACCGTCCTGCCTGTGTGTGCCTGAGCCCCTTAGGACAGACATTGAATCTGCTGTGCCTCCCTTCATAGACCCAGCACATAGCCAACACCCCTCTCAGAGCAGACGTTCTAGGACTGTTAGCAAGACGGATAAATAAATGCATGAATGAGCATATTAGCTATTCTCAGAGATTTCCAAGTTAAATCCTCTACTTGTTTCTACCTAATAATCAATTTTTCACTTTAAAACAGCTGAGGGAAATGATGCACATCATCTACCAACATGCATCCCCTGCTTTCTGATCTGCAGAACCCAGTGTTGCCCAGGGCTGCCCTCAGACCTCCTCACAGCTAACGGTGGCCACGTGACTCAGGCCAGCCAATGAGTTGCAAGCGGAAGTCTAGTGGGCGGGGAATCCTGGAAACCTATTGTTCTCCTGATGAAAAAAGAAAGGCTCTGTCAACACACAATGCCTTTTAGCATTTGCAGAAGTCCCTGCCTGGAACTGGGACCTGATCTCTGGAGGTGGAGCTGTCATCTTGGGACCATCCTGGTCCCAACAAAGGCTGAGGATAACAGAGTCAGAAGAGAGGGTTTGGCCCCATGACTTGCTTGAATAGCTACTTTCGCTCTGGACAGCCTATTCCTGGTCTATTTTTCATAGTAGAAAACTGAAGTCCCCGATTATTTAAGCTACTATGGTCAGGTTCTGCTACAGACAGCCAAACAGAATCCAAACTGAATGAACAGCTAACCAGAAATTAACAATAAGACTATTCATTTGTTCAAGAAATATTAACTGAAAGCCAGGCACGGTGGCTTGCACTTGTAGTCCCAGCTACTCAGGAAGCTCAGGTAGGAGGATCCCTTGAGCCCAGGAGTCTGAGACTAACCTGGGTGATCAAGACACTGTTTCAAAAAAAGAAAAAGAAATATTCATTGAGCACCTACTGTGTGTCAGGTACCATGATAAATGCTTTTAATATATTGTAGTACAAATCTGAACACGACTCTGCTGTTTCCCGTGAACTAAGTGGAAATTTTCTAAATGATCAATGCTGCTGGCAGCTTTTCAATAATCCTTTGCATTGTTCTTTAGCTGTTTTAGTTGCTCCTCTTCTGGGAGGGCTGTTCACATATGTCTTGCCTCTTCAGCTACCAGGTTGAACCATAGGAAACTGCTGTTTCTATAAGTCAAAAATATATGTCCATTTGCTGTGATTTAACTTGAATGTCCCACTGGACTTCTTACTGTGAACCATAGACATTTCTCTGTGGTCTTGATTTGACCCCTGCAACACACACAATCCATAAGGGAACAACACTCTCCTTAGAAAAGGAAAGGGAAGTCACTTCCTGTCCCAGAGCCTCTGCTTCCTCATCTGCATAAGGAGAAGTGGCTGTTTTCAGGACAGAGTGAGTGCTCTGCAGCCAGAAAATATGTTTGCTCCATGGGCCCTGGCATGCAGTGAGCCACCCTTCGCCATGCCCCAAGCTGTCATCAATGCAGAAGCCAATATATATTTGCTGGAGGTTGGAAATAAAAAAAGCCCTGTCCTCTGTTCACAGAAGAAGAGCAGGAGTTGCATCCCTCACCTCCTCAAGGAATTGAGACACAGTGAGGATGAGAGACATTGCCAGAGGAAGTGGGGACAGAGTAGATCCTAGAGTCTGGCCTCCTGATTCTGTGTCTGGGGGCTAGTTTCTCTCTCCAGGGAGGCAGCACCCCGTAGTGGGGCAGGGGCTCATATTTCCAGTCGTTTACTCACTACTAGCAATCCACTTAACTTCTGTAAGCTTCACTAGCCTTGATCTATAAAATGCACCAGGAGCATTAGTCCATCTTATAGGGCTGTTTGAGAATCAAATAGGATAGTGCATTTAGAGGCTTTGCGTAAACTTTCAGGTTCAATACACACAGAAGGGATCAGTATTATTATCATGAATCCCAGGATGGTAACCAGGGTGACTTGATCCTGGTTGGCAGAGAAAACATCTTCAAAACATCGCAGCACTGAACTTCAAGCCCCAGAAACTGCAGGCAGCAGCCATCGGCTGAAGCCAGAGCAGCCTGGGTCTGCATGGCCCGTGAGGGAGGGAAAAGAGGGGATAATTGGGGCTTTAAGGTCACCAGGAAGATCTAAAGCAGAGTCTCCAGCAGTGACTTGCTTTGCAAGTGACAGCTACACTCCTCAGAGGACAGTACTGTCCATACAGCCCACTGTGTATTCCAACAACAGGGAAACCTGTGTTCTAGATCTGTCTCTGCCACAAACATGTAAGGTGACCTGGTGATTGTCACTCATCCCCCAGGACCCAGTTTTTTCATTTATAAAGTAGACAATACCTGCCCAACTCACTTATGGGTTATTGTGAGATGTTGCTATTAGCACCATGGAAAATCTGCATACGTATTTAATCCACTGTGACATATATAGTTGGTTTCTACCCCTGGTTCCTGACACAGAGTCCTAAAACCCTTATAATTTCCTGAGTAATGAAAGTGATAGAAGCCTGTCTTACACAGAACTCCTAAATCCCTTGAAATTTCCTGGGTGATAGGAAGATCTTTTGTTCTAATGAGGTGACTCTTATTGAACTTCTAAGTAGCTTCAGGAGCAGGTCTGGCCACCACACCAAGATTAGAAGCCTGAAATTGTCAGCCCACCTCTACCCTCTGCGGAAGAGAGGTAGCCAAAGATGGAGTTACTAATCCATCATGCCTACATGATGAAGCCTCCAAAAAAAATTCCTAAACCACAGGATTCAGAGAGCTTCCAGGTTGGTAAATGACATCCTTTATAATACTCTTTATAATAAACTGGTAAATGTAAGTAAAGTGTTTCCCTGAGTTCTGTGAGCTATGATAGCAAATCATGGAAACTGAGAAGGAGGTTGCGGGAACCCCTGACTTTGCAGCCAAGTTTGACAGAAGTGTGAGTGCCACGAGCACCCAATCAACACTTGCAACCAGCATCTGAAGTGGGGGCAGCCTTGTGGGACTGAGCCCTGAACCTCTGTGGTCTGCAACAACTCCCGATATTTAGTGTCATCATTGAATTAAATTGTCGGAGACCTAGTTGCTGTCTGCAGAGAACTGGAGAATTGTTGGTGTGGAAAACCCACATATTTGTTGTCAGAAGTTTTGTGAGTAGGAAAACAGCTTTTTCTTTTATCCACCAGATGTGTGTTCAATGCCTAAAAGTCCACTTTCTCTTCATTGACCAAATGCTAGAAGCCCTGTTCCAGTGAGAAGGCATCACAAATAAGCAACAAGTGGGACACAAAATGCAAAACTGCCAGAATTAAACTGGTAAATCAGAGCCCATACTCATTGGGCATAACTCATTCTTTCCTTCCCTCCTCGTCTCTGACAAGCGGTTCTGCTGGGCATTCCCATGTTGCTCCATATCATGGTTTGGGCTCTAAAGCAACCAGTCTACTGATGTCCTATCAAAGACAAGAAACAGGGCAAGTGCTCCTGGGAAATCAAGTCAAGTGGGCTTTTACTCCACAGCATTTGTTCATTTTTAATGTGGATGACAAAACGAGTGACTTTAAAAAAAAAAGAAACTCCAATGCCTTTGGTTAAACACATTAATATAAATGATTAAAAAAAGCTAATCTCCTAATGAGTTGAGAATTTTATATTGATTCAGTAATTACAAAGCATATTGCAAAATCAATGACAAATACTCCTGAAATTCATATTGATTGGCTAACTCCAATAAGATTATATTGAACAAAGATGATATATTTAAGGGTGTAAATGTGTGTTCATGTTAACACATTCAGTGACAAATGAAAGCACGCAGTAGACCTCAGGCCTGCTTGGAAGGGCCTCTGCTCTGGGTACACGCTCGTGCTCTTTCTGTAATACATACTTGGTTCTGGCTTTCAAAGCTGCTGGTTAATGAAACATAAGATTATTACTCCCCTGTGCATTTAAGTTTTCAGGTCTTTATACAATAATTAATTAGGATTATGTGACAAGAAGAGAATTTCCACTAGGAAAAGAAAAACTAATAGTACTGCTTTAACAAATGATGCTTAAACTCCTATTGACTCAACTTAATTTATTTAATCTTTCTACCTAGACCACCCTGAAGGTAATTATTCACTTTAAATACTTTTAAACTAGTATTTTTTAAGTCTGGGATTTCTCACGTAGCCACTTAGTGTCTAATAAAGCAGGCTTCCTGGGAATGAAGTGTTTCAAATTATATTAGAAATGGATAGATCCTTAAGATGTACACCTTGGTAGTTCTCAAAGTGTGGTCCTGGGATTGGCAGCCTTAGCATCACCTGAGAATTTGTTAGAAATGCAAATTCTCAGCCCCATACCCCCATTTACTAGGCCAGAAACTCTAGGGGTGGGGCCCAGCAATCTGTGTTTTAACAAGGTGAGTCTAATGCATGCTCAAGTTTGAGAACCACTGCTGTAGATCACTAAGATGTTCCCAAGCATTTACTATATGCCTGCAACTATACTACATATTATGGGATACAAGAGAATATGTGGTACCTTCCCTCAGGGAGCCACAATTTGGTTAAGGTATTAAGATTTATATAAAGATGCTCCTCAATTTAGGTCAGGATTAAGTCCCAATAAACTCTTCGTAAGGTGAAAATATCCTAAGTTAAAAATGCATTTAACACTGTTACCCTACTGGACATCATAGCTTACCCTAGTCTACCTCAAATGTGCTCCAGACACTCACATTAGCCTACAGTTGGGCAAAAATCATCTAATACAGAAACCTATTTTATAATAAAGTGTCAAATATCTCATGTAATATATTGAATACTGTACTGAAAGTGAAAATCAGAATGGTCATATGGGTATTCAAAGTACAGTTTCAACTGAATGTGTGTCAATGTCACACTATAGTAAAGTCAAATCATCATAAGTCAGGGAGCACCCATACTTGATTCTGTCACTGATTAGCTTTAAAGTAATAGCAAGACATAACCCCTCTGGACCTGTTTCTTCATCCATAGGAAGATAAGTCTGACCTAGAATTTCTTAAAGTTGCTTCCAACTCCAGATATCATTCTACAGGCCTAAAATTTAAGAAAAATGAATTTGTTCACAGAAGTTCTAAACTGTCATATGATTTGAAACACAAGAGGTCTTGCCAGTTTCCCAGTTAACTCCCCTCTAGAATGGTGTATTAGAGTTCTCCAGAGAAACAGAGAAAATTGGATATTTAAGAGAGAGAGAGAGGAATTGGCTTTCAGCAATTATGGAGGCTGAGAAGCCACATGATCTGCCATCTGCAGGCTGGAGAACCAAGAAATCCAGCGAAGTAGCTCCAGTCTGAGCTCAAAGGCCTGAGAACCAGAGTGTTTATGATGTCAGTCCCAGTCCACAGGCAGAAGAAGGCCAATGTCCCAGCTTAAACAATCCAGCAGAGAGAGCAAATTCCCCCTTCTTCTGCCTTTTGGTTCTACTCAGGTCTTCAATGAATTGGGTGATGCCCACCTACATTGGAAAGGGCAGTTTGCTTTATTCAGTCCACTAACTCAGATGCTAATATCATCCAGAAACACTCTCACAGACATGCCAGGAAATAACAGTAAATCAAATATCTGGGCACCCTGTAGTCCAGTCAAGTTAACACATAAAATTAACTGTCACAAATGGATGGTCTCTGATTTTCCCAGTCAGAGTCACTCCTCTGGGTTTCACAGCATGGACAAAACCATCTGTGGAAATAGGGAATGTCATGGAGGTGGGAAGGGAAATCACTCCCATGGGATTTCAACCTGCCCCACGTAGGGGGGAGCCATTACTCTGGCACATCCACGCATCAAGGCTGTCTAAGCCTGGGCCCCAATTCATGAAGTATAGAGTAAAAAGCTTTCCCTGGGGCTGGGAGGAAGGGAACTACATGACCACATCTTGGATGGTGAGGAATATTATTTATTTGGCAATATCAAGAGAATCCTGATCTAGGAAAGGCAAATCCCATGTGATAAAGGGACTAGGTGAAAAATGGAGACCTTAAAATAAAATTCCTACAACTCCACAGCTGTGCCCAAGGCCATTCTTACTGGCCTTTTCTGATCCCCTGGCCCTCCCATCTTCCCACACCTCCTGGCACAGATTGTGCTTAGTAGGTACAACTGTTTTCAATGAAATGAATGCTTGTTCATAGTTCACAGACTGGCCCTGAAGGCAATCCTCCAGGAAATTTTTCTGACATGTTTTGCATGAAGATACCATCACTGAGAAGATATAGGACTTGCTAAAGGGCAAACTTATTTACAAATATGGCACATACAAAAATAAGTGTTACTACAATGTCATATTAAATACAATGAATCTTTTTAATAATGATGGTATATTAGAGCTAAAAGCATCCTCAGAGGTTATTTAACCCCCTTGTTTTACAGTCTGTAGAGTAAAATTTAGCATTAATTGTATACTCTTTAATAGGACAATGAATGATTTGTTCCTTATTGTTTTACTTCTTTTAGTTAAGCTTAAAACCAAGACTTAAACCCAGAGCTTTTGGCCCCTGAGGCCAGTTCCCTCTGCATCACTGAATGAGGTCTCCTTTATAGCAGAAAGAAGGAAGAGGGGAAAAAACAAGATGTTTCTTTATGCATGCCAACTGTGCATTCTGCTTCCTGAAAATAAGTTTTAATGAAAAACATTTTTCATCAAATCTTTAAGTAAAAATGGGCATTGCAAATGTGCGATATCATTCCTAAGGCTTTGCCTGACCCCAGTACCACCACCAGGTAACCCCCCAAATTGTATGTATCTCTGGTTGAGATGCTGCCTTCTGTGTTCCCAAAAAGAGTCAATCCCAGGAAAATGCTCAAGATTTCCCTGTCTCAACCCTCCCCTTCTTGCTCTTGTCCTTTGGGAAGTGTCTTCATAACTACTTTATACTAAGGAATTACATATTGGAAAATAGGTTTCTTATTCTGTCTCAGAGGTACATGAATATTTACAAAATATATGGCCCTTACTCCAAATGTGGTGAAATTTCTGGTATCAGTGGCCAACAAGTTGGAGAAAATTTTCAGCCACAGAGGTGAAGGAAGAGTCACTGGTGCCCCTTAGTCACTCAGCATAGCTGATCTTGATGCTGCTGGGTGGCTGTCCCTCTTTTGGCAAGGTTTCCCTTTTAAATGGCCCAATCGATATTCATTAGGCAATGCCAGCTCCTTGTCTCTCCCGAACTGATTTATCTGCCATGCTATAAAACCCATTAAAAATTAATTCTCTAATAGACAAGGGCTCAAATTGGCTGCTTGGAGGTTCCGGATACAGGGCAGATGTGCATTGCCTCTAGGAGGGAGAGACTCAAAGGCAGGGGCTGTCCAGGGGAAGAATATCCTCTCCCCAGCCACATGTGCCCAGGAGACTCCATGAGCAACCCTAGTGAGATTTGTGGGCCCCAAGGAGAGCGTGTCCCAAAGCCTTCAAAATGGGAAGGGGACAGCTGACCTGGTCTTTCTAATCGAGGACTGGAAAATAGTGGACATGGATGAATCCCATGACCCAAAATTGGCCCACCTGGGAGGGTCAAGGATAGATATTTTTTGTGCAGTAAACCCAGTCTTGGCCAGGTGTCCCAGCTCTTCCTGGCCCTCACTGGACATCAGCGACATGAGGTTTTGTTGGCCTCCTGCCTCTCAGGGAGTATTTCCTTCTAGTGCTTCTTTTTCTCTCTGAATCCTGGGTGCAAATATTCCTCAAGGTCTTCTTCCACCATCTACTTCCTTTCTTTCTTAGCAGTCTCATAATTCTGCTATTACATATGATGCACTCGTTTATTCAGCAGGGATGAACAGCACTGTGTGTCGAGGGCTGCACTCAGAGCTAGAGATGCACGGCCATCCCTGCCCTCCGACATCTCCAGTTCTATGGAGAGAAAGAGCAAATCGAAACAAAGGACCCCAGTAAAGTGGGAGGAAGTTCAGAATGCCATGGAGGCACCAGGCAAGAGGCCCTGACCCTGGGGGATGGGGGTAGGACACAGAAGAGGCTTCCAAGAGGAGGCCCTAACTGGGCCCAGACTGGTGGCATGGGGAGAAGCCAAGGGGACACACTGGTGAGCACAAGTCCCAGAGAGGAAAGAGAGCCTGGGGTGCTTCCAGGCTGAGAGGGATTCAAGGTCAATTGTGAGGCAGGGGTGGTGAGAGCTGGGGCCGAAAAGCTGGGAAGAACTGGATTTCCATGAGCTTTGAAGGCTAAGGGAGAGAAGTGGTCAAATTTCTTTTTTTTAGAGAGATTCCTGGAGCTGCAGTATGGAAAACAACAGGAGGGAGTGGAAGATTGAATCTGGGAAACCCAACAAGGCAATATTCCCTGTAAGAGATGATGGTGTCCTAGCCAGGGAAGTGACAGTGGTAACACCAAGAAGTAAGATATAGCAAGTGTAACAGAGGGAACTGTTAGACCCCCAGGGCTGAGAACAGAGAGTGGCATGAAAGAATGAATGGGTGGACGTAAGGAGGGAAGGACTCAGAAAACAAGCCCTGGGTCAATCTACAACGTGATTCATATGAGTTGGTAGATTTAGTAATAAACAGACAGATTTGAACCTAAGAATGTATTTTTTGTGCAATGTTCCATAACGTGCCTTAACTTTAAAGAACAACACATTCATTTATTAATTTGTTCCACAAATATTTATCAAGCACCTACTATGTACCAGGCACTATGCTAGCTGCTGGGGATGTAATCATAAAATAAATATAATCCAAACTCTCAAGGAACTTTCATTTTATACTATCTGTTGACATAGAGCTGCTTTCTAGAAAAAGTAGATGAGAGGAGGGAGCACATGCTCCTCCCACTCCTGTCCGTGTCCACACGTGGGAATTGTCCACCCAAAAGGTTACTAACAGACCTTCTCTTCCTGGTGCCTTCTCTAGCCAGGCCCTCCATCTGCAGTAGCAATGCCAGGCCGACAGCATCACGCTGAAGATCAGTAACTCCCTTTGCATAGTCTGACCTGGAGTCTGACCTACCCAGCAGGACAGGACGTGGCAGTCCCTCTGAGGGATGACTGAGGGGCCTCCTGCTCCCAGACTAGAATTCAGGGGCTTTGTCACACCCTGGGCAGAACAAGGAGACAATTGAATGTCCCAGGGATGAGGGGAAGGCCTGAGAAAGCTTCTCAAATAATGGCTTCTGGAAACTCCGTGGCTGAAAGTTACAAGAGTCATGATGTTACAACAGATGATAGAATTTGACCACCCCCTGCCTCCCCACCTTACAAGAAGTCAGAAGTGGTCTAGATGCATAAAACCACCTATAAGAGGTAGAAATTCCAAGATGAGCCAGTGGGCAACTATGCAAGTGATCTTAAGAAGAGTGTGGATAATTTATGGAAAATTCCTAATAACTGGTTAAAGGAAGCTGGGAGGGTTGGTGACAATTCCAAAGTTGTTGAAGCTTTGAATTGACATTCACCAGATGCCCTCTTTCAGGGGCAGATGGCAGGACTGGATGGACCAATGGATCGCCCACAGTGGCATCTCTGATGCCCACAGGACAATGGTGCCCAAGGCAGGCCTAAGGCCCACCCAAAGGTCTCTACCCAGTCTGTTCTTGCCCACAAGGACATAGCTGGATCTCCACATCATTAACCTGAAATTTATGGTCATCAACCCTTGTTCTGAGGTTTGTGTGTGTTGGTATACTTTCTCCAAGGAGCCTAACCCTGGCTCCTACCCCAGAAAGAAGGCTCTCAAGCAAAGACGTGGATTGCTACTTACTCTCTGGCTGGGCAGCCGGTGTGAGGAGAGACCTTTGGGAAACTGACAATGGCCTTTCTTTTCCCCCTTTCCCAGCTCAGAGGGCTCACGCCTTTGCCAAGTTCACAGCTGTCCAGTTCACTGGCTCCCAGGAAGGATGACTCCCTGCCCACCCCTCCACCCAGCCTTAGACTCCAGTCCCTACCCCCAGGTCCCCAGGTGCATTTCCTTGCCCAAGTCTCTGGCCATAATGTGAATTGGCTGTTTGGAATCAATTTCCTGATTGCCCCCATCTGCATACCCTTACAGATGGAAAGATACATCAAAGTCACCCCCATTTCTTTAACAGGCACTTTCCCTGCTTGTCCCATTGGACAGCCTCTGAGCTGAGCCCACCAATGGGAGAGGCCCAGAGCCTTGGTTCTGGGCTTCTCTCCCAGACAGCAACTGCCGATTGCCTTGCTGCTCTGTCTTATCTCTTTCTGGCAGGGGATTCCGTTCCAACATACTGACCACAAGAGGAAAGCAGGGTGGCCCCAGAAAGATGAGCTCTGATACCCTGCACCCCTTTCAGATGGGGACTCCAATGCCCAGGGCTCTGCTGGCTCCAAGAAAAATGAGAAAATGGGAAATTTGAACCTCCAGGGTCTTTTTCCATCCATTCCCAATATTTTTATATTGTCCTCGACCTCTCCTATCCATTCATTTATTCATTCAACAAACACTTATTAATGACCTATTATGTGCTCAGTCCTGGGAATACCAGATGAATAAGACAGATCCAGCCCCTGACCTCATGGAGTTTACTAGAAAAAAGTAACAACTTTTTTTTTTTTTTTTTTGTATTTTGATGTTCATTGCATTTCACTAAATTTTTGGTCCTCTCTGCAGAGTATATTTTGAGTATGGGAGTCTGTCCAAGATTCTGTGAAATCTACTCCACAATTAATTTTATACTCTGGCTCTGCCATTGTTCAGTTCTGCCTGAACCCCTAATGTCTGCCTCCTCCCTGACTATACCAACCTGTCCCTCCTCTGACCACCTCCTCTGATCACAGCCCCTCCCCACCTCTCCTGACATCTCTGCCCCCTTTAGCACACTTTGCCTTCAACACATCCCTAGCTGGAAGCAAGAACAGCAAGAATAATTTCATTTCTCTTCTTTTCCTTTGGTGAGTAGATCTGTGACAACCCTTTTTATGCATTTAATTCATTCTCTATTTCTCATAATCAGGGGGAAGGTATCCCCTAAGGTTAGGCAAGAGCTTGTCAGGGAGAAAGAAAAGGCAGTGTAAATTCACAGAGGTAATCATAGTCTATCTCCACTTCCCACTGCCCGTGGACTATTAACTAATATCGCTCTCTAATCTTTTTTGTACTTATTTATTTTGTAGCGAGAAACTAGCGTTATAAACACCCCTACTGTCAAAACTTGTCATCCCCATTACCTCTAGGCGGGCTTCATCTCTGTTATTCTAATTTCAGAGTTTCTCAAATTCACAGCCGCTGGAAATTGAGTACAAAATCCATTATCATTTGTATATTTTAATTATGCAAATGAGGCAGCTCAGCTGCGATGTCCGGGACCTGCAGGGATGCCTGACTTGATTCTGGGTGATTACAATTTATCCAGTCGAGTCACTTTAATTGTAACAAGCTAATTACATTGTTTCATTTGGCTTTAACAAAAGAAAAAGAGACAGGAAACTGGATGTGGCTCAGGGCCCCCGGAACAGACCGCTGTCTCTCCCCAGGCTGGGATGCAAGTGGCCAAGGGAGTGGGTGCAGCTAACCCTGCCTGACCAAAGGGTGGTGGAAGATTCCAGAGGAAGGGCAGGCAGTGGCCAGGGGGCCGGAGGGAGCTGCCTTCCCAGGAGAAGGCTGCCCACTCGCAGCTCTGCCAGGGGTGGCTGGAAGACTTTTCATTCTGGCCAGGAGTTGATCCAATGGTAAACCTGACCTTGAGAGATCAGACCACCTTTCAGAAGGGCCCCTTCCACTTCAGCCTTTCTTGACCGCAGGCTGATGTCTTTGAGGACCCACCTGATTTCCACCATGTGTGGATTTGTGGAGATCTATAGTGCTTCTGGCTAATTCTGCAGGTTCTTCCCAGCACTGACTGTTGAGGCCAGTGAGAATCTAGCGGAAGTGTCCCCCATGGTCACATAGGGGGAAATGCAGAAGTGGGCAGGGGAGCAAAGGGCAGACAGACAATAAAGAGAATTGAGGAAAATTCCATAAAGTGGGGAGGATGCTTTATGAACTCATTCGTTAGGGTTGTGTTTTTATTTCTGTGATCAATGAGAAACATTTATGCGTTTGCACTCAAAGTAGCTGTTTTCTCTTACAGTCGTGACTGCCTGCCAGAGAGAGAGAGAGAGAAGGTGCTTAGATTTACAATTGTGTTCAATATTTTAGCAGAATGAGAGTCCCAGGAAGCACAAGGCTCACTCACATTAACAAATGACCATTCCTCCTAACAGAGTTACGGCAGGACCAGAATTAAAGAGTTTGCTACAAGGCATAACTCCAATCTGGCTGCAAAGTCCACAATGTTGCCAAACGCTCTTTTTCTGGTGATTTTTTTGGTTTGCCTCCTCCCAGCACCAGAGTCTACGATCATTCCACCCCTGAGTCTGGGCCAAACAAAACCTGTGACTTCAGTTGCCTAACAGCAGGCAATAGACTCAACGCCAAAGTCCAGAAACTAGATTCATGGCCCAGTAATGTCAGCAAATCAATTAATCAACACATATTTATAGAGGTTCATTGAGATGCTATAATCATCACAGTCTCTTCTTTCAAGGTGATTATGTTCCAAAGACAGAAATACAGCTTCAGTGTTTTCAAAGGAGCAAAACTGGAGGGCTCAGAGGAGGTGCGAGGGGAGAGCTATCTGCAGGGACTGAGATAGTGTATATATTACTCAAGTTCATTGTTGAAGGGGCCGGATGCCAGGTGAAGTTCACACTGAGCTGGGTCAGAGCCGTGGTCCAGATTTGATTCTGTTACAAAGGATGGTCACTTGTCAGCATAAGGGGTTACGGGGAGGATGGAAAGAACCTAGCCAGAGGCCAGGACTCCTGGAGGGGAAGAGATGGCTGGAAAGATAGTGGCAAAGGCAGGAACAGCCTCAAGTGACCAGGAGCAAAGGCAGAGCAGAGGGGTTAGCTGCCAGCCCTGTGGTGCTAAATAAGTGAAGCAAAGGGCCTGGGCTTCCCCATCAAGCCCACCATGTGAAAACAGCACGTCTACAGGACACGCGCATCTGCACTGCAGTGAGCTGAAAGCCCCTGTGGGTGGACACAGTGAACAGCTGACCGGTCTGATGTCAGCAGGTTTCGGGGTGACATGCTGCTTGGTGAGTGCGGGGACGCTGGGGTGCCCATGGGGAAGGCTTTTGGAAGGAGAAGGCTGGCTGTGTCTCAGAGGATGAGCAGGAGGCAGAGATTTGTGGAAGGAGGAACAGCGTGGCAAAGGCGTGGAAGGCAGAGCTGAAGCAAGGGCTCGTGATGCTATTACTAGAACCACCCGGCTCTGAGTTCTAGCTCAGCAGTTTCTTCCTCCCCTGCTGGCTCGACACGCAAAAGAGGAAACCTTGTATCACATCCAACATGCGGTTGCACCATAGGAGGTACCCCAACAAATACCAATGTAAGAAAAGAAGGAAGGAGGGAGGAACAGAAGGAAGAACACAGCACATGGTTGGAATTAGGAGACAACGTTTCTACTCCCACTACCAACCAGCTGGATGGTTGAGATTATGTCACTTAAGGGCTCAGAACCTGTTTCCTAGTCTGCCAAAGGGGCAGAGAATGGGGCAGGGGGACAACAGGATATTTGAAATGAACCTTCCACACCCAGGTCTCATGAATCAAGAATTTGGTGTATTTATGTCTCACTAGGCCGTGTCAGTCCTTGCATAGAAATCCTGCTCTGCATTGGGGTGAGTGGTTGGTACAAAAAAGAAAAAAAAAATTGAGGCTGCTGCTTCTGCCTGAATTCTCCAGCTCTAAGTAAATTAGAGCCAGATGCCCAGTTCCTCATCGCTCCATCAGATGACTCCATGGAGTAATTATGATACTTTATGGGCATTAACTCACTGATTCTCACCATGCCCTGGGAGGCCAGCGCTTAGGATCATTATCCTCCCCGCATCCAGGGAGGGGCGCAGCTCATTCCTTCCACCGTGCGTCCCAGCAGCACCTGGCCCCCAAATGCACCGGGAGGGGGACGCCAGGACCAGCCGCACTCTGGCAAGATGGATGGGCTGCAGAAAAGGTTCTGGGAAAGGGAGAGCAGTGATGGGGGGAGGAAGGCCCAACAGCAGAGGGGTGAAAGGCATGCATCAGGAGGGAGGCAAACTGGCTGAACTCGACTCGGTGGTGTCTGAGGGGAGTGGAGAACCTATTACAAATACTGGAACAATCTAGGCTTAAAAGAGGGAAATGAGAGAGGGAGAAAGCACTAAGGCCGACCTGGGGGGAGGTGTGGAACTGAGAGGAGGGTGCAATCATGGTGAGGAGATGAGGCCAAGGGGCAGCCCTGGGGGTTGCTGAATGTAGACTTCTAGAAAGTACCTACCAGTTCTTTTGTTCTCTCATTCAAAGCCTTCCTCATTTGGGAGCAAATCTTAAATCCCTCTTCATCCCAAGGAGTCTTACAATTATTAAATTTATAGTTGCAGCCAACGTTAGAGTTTAGATTAATCTCCTTACTTTACTGATCAGGTAACTGAAGCCCATAGAGGGAAAGGAATTTACTCAAGGTCACACAGCAAGTGGGCAGAGTGTCTGGGACCGGCTCACCCATCTCCTGATTCCCACTGGCCTGATCGCACCTTCGTCTCTCTTCTCTGAATTCCTTCTCACACTTAACAGGAGCCATACCACCTGGCACTTGATTTTATGCTTTAATACAATTTATTAAATCTGTTTCAACTAAATCAGAAAACTGTTAAGTGGCAGAACCATTCCTTGGGCATCCCTCGTGGCACCCTCAAAGCCCAAGCCAGGGTTAGGCGCATGGGGTGGGAAGGGTGGTGTTCGGGTTGACAGGAGTGTATGCAAGGTGCTGTGGCAGAGCCCCCCCAAAGATGCCAAGTCTCCTGGAAGGAAGTGCAGAAATACCAGGCACTGGGAGTCAGCCCGAGAACAAGCCGGGAAGAGAAAGATAAAACCAGGAACGTCTGTATTGCCATTGCTAAACATACCGGCCAAGCAGCCCCAGAGACATTAGAGCAGATGAGGAGCTATGAACAAATGGGGTCTCTGGGCACCAGAAAGCAAGTGATACCCCAATCGATGAAAGATACAGGACTCTGTTCCAGCATTTCTGTGACCACAGAATCATACTTAAGTCCCCGGTCACTCTCAGTGTTCACTTACAACATCTCCCAGTTTTCAGGCGCTTGTTGAAGGTGAAGCCCATCCTCGTGGCCACAGAGCATGGTAACTAAGCACATGAACTCACCAGCCAGACCGCTCTTTGCATGAACCTCAGTTTGACCTCTACTAGCTGTGTGACACTGGGCAGGTTCCTGAACTACTCTGTGCCTCTAATTCTTCATCAGGAAAACAGGAGTAATAATTGCATCTGCCTCATAGAGTTATGATGAGTTAAAGGGGTTAATACATAAAAACTCACTCAGAAAAATTCCCAACATGTACTATGCGCTCACTAAATATCAGATAGTCTCACTACCTTGTTTCCTCGCTGATTTTGTTCAGTTGCAAAAACCATCCACTCATTCATCCTCTAAGAAACATTTGTTAAGCACTCATTCTGTACCTGACACTGCAACAGGTGCTAAGGACCCATGGGTCAAAAGAGCCAAGTCCCCACCACCCAGAGGCAAGAATCCAGCAAAGGAAATTAGCTGACACGGTAAGTGCTATATCCAGATGGGGAGAGGCCGCTGGGCAGGACGTTTGTTTGGACGCTGGCTTGAAAAGAGGCTGCATTTGCACTAGCTGTTCCTCGGGCACTTGGAGACCCCACAACTTGCTGCTGAACCCTAAGATTGACTTCATATAGCAGGCTGTGTCCTCAAAGCATGTCTGTTCCAACAGAACACAGAGGCATGGTTCAAATGGATGTGCAGAGGCTGAGCAGGCATTTGAATTGGAAACCAAAAGCATAACTAGGCAAGATTAAATATGTACACTCCACACAGGCGAGAGTAAGTGCATCCGTGAGATGGTGAACAAGCAAAGGGAGAGGAGTCTTCCTTTCTCTTCCTGGAAAGTTGTAAAGGGTCCAGGGAGGAGGTGCGATTTTAAAAGGAAAGAAAATCAAACGAGAAATGTCAACACAGGCCCCTCCTACCTACAGAAACTTGGCCTCTCTGGTTTCAGGGAACACTGTGGGTCTTTCACTTCGGTTCCGTGGCATCTTCGCCTAGTTGGCCACTGATACGAATGTTAAAGTTGGAAGTGTTAACTCACCCCCCTCTCCCATTTGGAAGATGAAGATACGGAGATCCAAGAGGGACACGTGGGGTGTCCAGGACCACACGCAGGTCAGCGCCGGAGCCAGGGCCAGAAGCGGGTCTCTGGCCTCCTGTCTGCTCACCCACGTGCCTTCGCCAGGCGGTTGCCTTATTTGCCTGCTTTTCCTGATGCTCCGATTCCTCCTGAGGGCAGCAAGTTCAGCGCCAGGTAAGAGATGAATTGGAGTGGCTGAAGGACGGAGGCAGCAGGCTCGGCCAGTGTGCCAAGCAGCAGTCTGGGCGTCTCACTCCCAGGGGACCAGGAAGGCCTCTACACCCCGTCACTTGCTCCACCAGTTCTCGATGACTGACGTTCCTGGCAACAAGATTTTCCCAAAGCAAGGCATTTGGGCGAGGCAGGCTCTTGTCCCTGCTTCCCTTGAGGACACATCACTCGGACTCAGGTCACCCAAGCAGGGCACACATGAACAAACAGCCACCACTTCCGCATGCCACCTCTGTGCTGGGCACTTGGTAGGCATCACCCCTTTGAGTCTTCACAATTGCTACTAGTTTTAGTCCCACTTTACAGATGAGCAAACTGAGGCTAAGCAAGATTAATGACTTTGCCCAAGTCCCCAGCTCTCCATCGGCAGGCCCCGCGTGTTTGACTCGGGCCCCACATAGTCAGCCACTCAGCCGCGCCCCCTCTGCTGCATGATTGCTCTTTCTGCCTGGATCTTCTTGTCCTATTTTCCCTCAACACCTTCTCTGGTCCTTCTCTGATGACGATCTAATTCATGCCAAGGGGCAGGGAGGGATCTTCCTCGGCTACTAGAACTGGAGTGTAGAGCCCAGGGCCAAGCTGTGCAGGCCGGGCCCTGAGTGCTGGAGGGGTGACGGTTCACCTGCCGGGCAAGGTGTCCACGCTGGGAGACTCTCTAACGCTGGACTCACAGGGAACTGTTAGACCTGGCTGGGGAGAGGGGGGCATATTTCAGAAAAGGGGAAGAGCTGGAGAGGAAGTTTTTCTCTCCTCCCCAGCTCTCATCATGCTTCTACTTATCCTGCCTGAGCAGACAGCTTTAGCCCGCCTGTGCATTATGTTTTCATTTTCTCTTTGCCTTCTGCCTACAGGAGCCCCAAAGAGAGTTGCACCATGGCACCGAATGCCAGAGATCTCAAAGGTGGGGAGTCCTGTCTAGCTGGTCCCACCCCTTCCAGGCACCCCCACCCGCCCACCGAGGCCACTCCCAGACTCACCCTCCAAAGACTGACGCAAGGCGGCCCCACCCTCCCCTCTCTAGGTGGCTGGGAGAAAGGCAGCCATCCCATCCTGGCTGTCCGCACCTGCCACGCGATAGATGGCGGGCTCTAAATAATTAACGAGAATCATTTTGTAATGCGCTGACCCCTGAACATTGCACATCACTCATTCTGATACTCCGCGCTCCCCTGCTCCCTCTCCGTCTCTCTCATTCCGACAGCTCAGCCCTCCCTCCTGGGCTCCCAGCGAACACCACGTCCACTGGCCCCTGCACGTCTTACGAGCTGCACAGCACCGGCAACGGAGTGGTGGCCTCTGCTCCTCCTTTGATGAGACGGTGGAGCGGTGTCCGTGGCTGGTTGGGAACCTGAGCCGGGGAATGTCTAGATGCTCTGGCTAGGGAGAAGCAACCAGAAGACTCTAGGCCTGGAAGACAGCGTCTTGGCACAGGCTGCGTGGCTCTCCTCTCCAGGGGCTTTCCCCTGGCCGGGGCAAGGAGCCTCGCACAGGAAATACGGAGAGATCTGCACACGCCCCCCTGAATTTCATGCCAGTCCATTAGCGCTGATCCCCTCCTGGGTACCCAGGCCTGTGAAGGGGGGGACGTGAGAGAAAACGGAGGCCCCTACCTGAGCCCTTGTGATACCCACCTGGGAAAAGGGGACTCACACATGAAACTGCTGGAGAAAAATGCAAAGGTTTGGGACATTTCTGAAAGAGACACACAGACGCCGATAATCCCAGTTATCTCTGGAGACTGGAAACAGGAGGGCAGAGGAAGGAGGACAAAGTGGTGTTTTTGCTTTTCCCTTTATGCACCGTGGGCTTCCAGAACTTTTTGCAACAATGGACTACTTTCCAGTTTGTTCCGCTTTTTACTTATTGTTAGGACAGAATAGCAATGTCTAAGCTCCTCACATGTAGAACCAGAAGCTGAAAGTCTCTCTATTACTTTTAATAACTTTTCAACATTTTTATAAAAACTGACCAAATTAAGACCAGACTGTACTCTGTTCTGGGGGTCTGTGCTGTGTGTCTTGTCGATTTCTGTGTTCCCAGCATCTAGAACATTCCCTGAGCCAGCAGAACAGCTGAGATACTCAATCAAGAGTAGCTGAAAGTGGAACAAAGATGGTGCATTATGGGTTTAAGCTAAAATTGGGAAAGAACCAGTGGGGGTGGGGGTGGGACAATGGCCATAAAAAAACTTCAAGAAGGAACCAGAAAGGATTTAAATAAGGAGAGAGGTGGGAAAAGGATGGTCAAGGCAAGGGAGAAAGTGTCAGCCTTCAGGAAGCATTTTTTGATAGATACATGAATGAATATATGAATGAATGAATGAATGAATATTCTGATCCAAGGCAGGAAGGTAGAGATGGGGAAAGAGCAGGGCCAGTGAACAAAGGAGCATGTTGACTTGCCTGAAGGCTGCAAGGACATGCCACCCGCTGTGCTCCAAGGTGGTCACCAGGTATTGCAAAGCTGAGTGACCTGGCTGCAGTCCAGCAGACAGCAGCCAGAGCTGAGACCTGGTCTCCTCAACCCACCCCACTCTTCTCTCCACTGCATTCAGCTACCCCTGGACCAGCTGCTCCCAGCCCCAAGATGTGGCACTGGCTGCATCCCACTCACCTAAGGGGAGGGGGACATTAGTAAACTGCACATTCTCATGCTCTGGTCCCTGAGATTCTGATTTGGTATTATAGCACTACCCAGGAATCTGCATTTTTAATTGACAAATAATCATACATATTTATGGAGTACAATGTGATGCTTTTATAAATGTACATATACATTATGGAATGACTAAATCAAGCTAATTAATATCTGTCACCTCACATGCTTATAATTTTCTATGGTGGGAACAGTTAAAATCTACTCTGAGGAATTTTGAAATATGCATTATAGTGTTACTAACTATAGTCACCATGCGGTGCCATAGATCACAAAATCTTATTCCTCTTATCTCACTGAAACCTTGTACCCTTTGACCAACATTGTTGTTACAATGCCTGGAACTTCTGCAGCCACTTTGGGACTATGAGGCAACAAGTATGAGGACAATAAAAAAAAAATCCTAAGGATGATATTGTTGAAGGAAGACAAGACTCTATGTCCTTGACAACAGTGCTGGGCTCAGAAGCAGCCCTGGACAACCTGTTCCTGGACCTCCTCTCAGAACCTTCCACCTCTGGGCCTTCCATTACTGGAGATAACTATGGGATGGTGCTTATGCTGCCATGAGTCAGCGTTCCTACTCTTTGAAGCAGAGGACATCTTCCCTTAACACATTCACCTATTTAAAGGGCTTCAAAATCAGGAAGGACTGACCCAAACCGCTTCAAATCAGCTCGGTGGGTGCAGCTGGTATGGGGGGGGGTCATCCGCTCACAGAAATCACAGTGGAACCAACTCATCAAATGATTCTAATTCCTTCCTTTAACTTCCCGAAAGGAAAGAGAGAAGATCCAACATGCATACAAGCTTGGGCTCTACAGGATTTTAACTCATTTAGCAAAAGTTTGGTTTCACAGGAGGCTTTGGAAGAAAAGAGGGTGCTTGGGTGCAGGGCAGTTTCCAAAGCACAAGAAGCTTCTCTTGTCTCCTTCCTCCCTGCTGCAAGGGCAGAATTCTTTGTCTGCTAGCTGCTTGCTAAAAATCCTTTACCGGAGAATGTAGTCTTCCTTCCTCCCCAGGAAGAAAACTGGAATAGGGGTCAGGTTGAAGGGACAGGGACTTCAGAGGTGAGTGAGGGCTCAGTTTGAACACTCATGCTCTCACCTATAAGCTCTACGTATGTAGGCTTCTTTACCTTCGCCGAAGCTCACCTTCACTGTTTACAAAAAGGGGAGAAAAATACCACATTCTTAGAGCAAATGAGCTGCTCTAAGAGTTAAATGAGGTGATATATTGGAGAAGGTTCTAGGAAGACCTTAGGTATACATGGCAGGTTCTAGTTTCTTTTTAAAAAAGAAAGACCTGGGCCGGGCGCTGTGGCTCACGCCTGTAATCCTAGCTCTTGGGAGGCCGAGGCGGGCGGATTGCTCAAGGTCAGGAGTTCAAAACCAGCCTGAGCAAGAGCGAGACCCCGTCTATACTATAAACAGAAAGAAATTAATTGGCCAACTGATATATATATAAAAAAAATTAGCCGGGCATAGTGGCGCATGCCTGTAGTCCCAGCTACTCGGGAGGCTGAGGCAGAAGGATCACTCGAGCCCAGGAGTTTGAGGTTGCTGTGAGCTAGGCTGACGCCACGGCACTCACTCTAGCCTGGACAACAAAGTGAGACTCTGTCTCAAAAAAAATAAATAAATAAAAAAAATAAAAATAAAAAAATAAAAAAGAAAGACCTGAAACCAATATGACCAAATGCCAGCAAGTGTTAATTCTGCATAAGTACAGAGTTTACACTTGCTGCACTTCTCTATGCTTTTGAAATATTTCTTAGTTTGAGGACAAAAAGTCTCACATAATGAGTGACCCAGAATAGGCAGTCAATATCTGTGGTCACTCCCAAAGGAGATGTGCTTGATCATGTGGGCAGGGGAGCCAGCAACTCACGCTTATGCTCACACTCACACTCAGGCGCCAAGACATGCTCTGCCATCCTGCATTACACGTAACTGAAGCCCTCTTGGGCACCTGGAAATAGGTCAAAGGGACAAGACAGCCCACAAAGACAGGCTGGCAGCACTGGAGACCGAATACCAGCTGCATAGTTTTGCCAAAATTAGTTCCTTCTAACACAGTTTCAGACATGTAACTGGTGTTCAATAAATCCCTGCTATGGAGCTGATTAGCCAAGACAGGACCTGGTTCAGCATAACAAAAGGGAAGTATCTATTCTATTTCCTAGGTGTCACCTCCAGTCCCCGGCACAGAAGCCTCATGCCTTGGCATTGCTGTGAACTTCATATCCCTCTCATGACTCCTGTAGGAAACCGGAAGTTACCTTCTCAATTCGGCACCCACCCTCTTCTTCTTAGGAAGTGGGGGCTATAAAACACAAAGTTCCTTGGTGTGCAGCCCACGTGTGATTATGAACCCCATTCAGTAGTTGTTTGTTTGGGGGGGATTGTTTTGTTTTGTTTTTTATTTCTTTCTGAGACAGGGTCTCACTCTGTCACACAGGCTGAGTGCAGTGGCATCATTATAGCTCACTGCAACCTCAAACTCCTGGGCTCTAGTGATCTTCCCTCCTCAACCTCCCAAGTAGCTGGGACTATAGGTGAATGCCACAACACCCAGCTAATTTCTCTATTTTTTGTAGAGACAGGGTCTCACTCTTGCTCAGGCTGGTCTTGAACTCCTGGCCTCAAGCTATCCTCCCACTTCGGCCACCCAAAGTGCTAGGATTACAGGTGTGAACCACTGTACCCGGCCTCAGTAGCTTTTTAGTAAAACAATAGGAAAAACAAATCATATTTTCCCAGTTTGAGCCTAAATAATGCCATCCCCAGGACTTGAAAACTCCAGGCCCTGGTGAGAGGCTGGGATGATTACATTGATGAGCTTCCAAAAGGTTGCAGAGAAATAAAGAAGCTATAAACAACACAACTAGCATCCTCTTATCCTGGGGCCTGGTTGGTTTTGGTGAGGTTCTTCATTTCATTTTTGCAGATCCCATCCTTGGCAAATTTGGGGTGCCCAAAAGCTTGGGCTTCAACGTTCAGTTTGGCTTTTATAATGTCTCCCTGTCACCCCACCCAATCCCCTTCCCAGGGTACCCAGCACTGTCCTCCTGCCTTAGCCGCTCCTGTAATATGAGAATGAGCATAGAGCTAGTAACACTTCGTTTCAATTCAACTCAGTATTTATCCAGCATGGAAGGCTCTCTGCTGGTGTGGAGGTGGGCAGAGGTCTAGATGCTGCAGACAGGTTTCTTAATTGCCATATCACAGTTGAGAAAACAGAAGTCCAGAGAACTCAGAAAATTGGGCAGTTTCCATAGATGCTCAGAGGCAGAACTGGGATTCCACGCCTGGGTAATCTTGCTCAAAGCCTGGGTGGGATCTCACCACTCTACCCTCCCATCTTCCTGAAGGAGCCAGGCTAATGCTTCATTTAAGATGGCACATTTACAACAAGCCATCAGACTCAAAAGTTAAGGTTCAAATTGGCAATAATCTTCCACATTGGCCCATGCTGAATGTGAGATTGCTAGGTAGGCAGATATAAATATAGACTTTATTATACCACATCGCAAGGCAAGGGGAGTTAATGTGGCTGGGAGAACATTCATTTCCACATTTCCTTACTTTTGCGTATCTTAATTTGCAACTTAATGTGGCATTACCATAATTTTTTGCATTATGTAATGATTAAAGTGAGGCATATCATATTTATTGATTTATCTGATTTATTTAAAATGTAACCATTGCCCCAGGGCAGGTGCACGTACAAAATACAAATGCAACAGTTAAATTGAATCCGGTAGATAAATTCCCCATTAAGAGAAGACATTTCAGGACTGTCAAGACAATGAGAAATGTCTTCGCAGCATCATCAAGAGAGAAGGAATCTTGAGAGGTCATCTGGTCCAATCCTCTGCCTCAGGCAGAATTGCTCCTAATCTCCCAAGACTGAGAACCAACTGAGTGAGATTTCTGACAATCTCTAGGGGGAGCCACCTTCTCCCATATTCTCCCACCTCTGTCTTCACCCTCAAAACCCATATCACTTCCCTCAGTCAAACTAGACTCTGTGTCCTTGGAATCCAGGCCCCCAACTTCTCACTCCCCGAGTTTATTAGAGTCACCCCACTCCCAAAGTCCATTCCTGATGCCCTTTCTTGTTTATCCATTTTTCATTCCATACCCTCACCTCCTAAAAGACCCATGCTAGGATATTAGGTTCTCGTCTCAGAATCTTGGAGTCTTCCGGTGAGAAGGGGAACTGATCCAGCAGCCCACTCAGAGTAGGAACCCCTGGCCACATGGTTCTTGCTAGAGCCTTCCAAAGCTGAGGCAGCCACCGTGATGGCAGGCTCTAATTCTAAGTCTGGCACTGAGGAGACACCTATTCCCTGTAACTTTCTTCCAGCCCAGCCTCAGATCTCATTCTTTTCTCCATTCTTTTATTAGGACTTAGAATCTTGGACTGAATTATATTGAGATTATGTTTCAAAGCCTTCTCTCCACGCAAGAGCCCAAACAGCCAAAACGTCCTGCGCAACAGAGATCCTACGTCCCCTTCTCACCCTCCCTATCAACACTGTCACTATTCCTTCATTTGCTTCTCTTGCGAGGCCACTGAGCACTGTCCTCAACAATATATATGCTTCAGTTGCCACTCTGCAAAGTCATCTTTTCTTCATTTTAATAATAGTAACACCACTATCACTCACAGCATGATCGCTATTATTGAAGATGACATTTATGGAATGGTTACTACGTAGCAAACAGAGTTTTTTCCGGTCCTATCAACTAACAACATGCATGTCTGGTCTTACCCAAATCAGCCTTTCCTTGTATAGAATGGATGGGTTGCACTGGATCAGAGCTTCTGGAACTTTTGCTTTTGGCCATAGAACTCTTCCTTTAATGAAAGCTTACGGAGCAATCAAATTGTAAAACAGCACAGTGTGAGCCTTACCCTTTAGCATTATCTATGTAAAGGAGTTTTATCCTTCAGAACTCAGCCCAACGTCCCTTCCTCCAGGAAGATTTCCCTAGGGTCTCCAGATGAGATAAGGCTCCCGGCACTGCGCTTTAGCGCACCCTGTACGTCTCCTTCTGCTCCTCTCACAGCTGTCTTCACACAACTCATGGAGCAATTTGCTTGGTTTCTGCATCTCACTCTAGACTGTCAGCCCACGAGGGCTTGTGCCACGACTGTCCCCCTCACAGCTGTATCCCTGGGGCTTAGCGAAGTACAGGACTCTTAGTGAGTTCCCAATAAAAATGGAAGGAAGGAAGGAGAAAGAAAAGGAGGAAGGGAGGGAAGGCAGGCAAAATATTTATCCAATTATGTCCTCCCACTATTTTCCAACAGAAACCCTACTTAGATCATCTCTCTGGCTGGTTTGTAAGCAGAACGAGGGCTCCTTCCCATTACTAGTCGTGCGTTTCTTCAAAGTGCCTTCAACATGACAATGAGCGTTTTACTCTCCATAGCACTGTCTCACCAGGGGAAGCACAGGCCCAGCCTTCAGCCCTTTAGCATGCATCCCAACCCCCTTCTTGCCTGTTCCACTGCTGCATCTGGGGACAGGAAGGACAGCTGGGAAGCCACCTTGTCTCTCCAGCTCTGCCGATGTCAGGCTCCAGGGAGGTGCCCCTCATCACCCAGGGGTCCACCAAGAGTCTGTGATGACAAGTCCTGATCTCAGCTCACCTCCTTCCCAGGGGTGACAGCCCTTGGCTGCAGGGGTTTGGGAGGGGAGGTTCTTCCCTCCCCAAAGGTAGGAATTACCTACCTTTGCAAAGGTAGGAATTACCTAAGCGAAGGCTGAGAAGGGGTCTGAAGAGGACAAGGAGAGGGCAGCCAGGCAAGGGAACAGGCGAAAAGACCATGTCCAAGATCTGGAGGACTTTGAGAAGTCAAGAGGGGAAAGTCATGGGACTTGCTGACTTACCTTGAAGGTCAGACGGAGGCCCTACGCCAAAATCTGCAGATGGGATAAGCAAAGAAGAATGTGAAGTATTGCAATTAAAAGAAACAGTGACAGTTGCACAGAAGCAAGCTGGGAAGGATGGCAGCTGACATGGAAAAGATGCAGGATGGGCAGGGTTTAAGTTCACCACAAACTTAATGTGAATTCTCAGTGCAATACAATTGCCAAAAAGAAAGAACATTAAAGTGTTCATGTGGTGTTAATAAAAATGTAACTTCCCTATCGAGGGACGTGTTAGACCACATTTGTTAGATCACATTCCAGTCCCTTCGTCCGGCCTCCACGTTTTAAAAGGAATATTGAACATGGCAAGTACCCAGAGAAGCACAGTGAGAAGGTTCTGGGAGCTTCCTTCCATGGTGGATGGTGGAATTAGAAATTCTCCAGGGCTCCTTGCAGGAACGTCAATATTGTTGGCTTGAACTGATACCTCTTCCCACCTCTCTCCTCTGTGCCAGGGCTTTGCTGAGGTGCAGGTCGATTGTGCAGAGTGTGCGAGTGGTCGGAGTTGGTGGCGGCAGGGGGCCTTCCTGTCTGCTGCCTCCCCTTCTCCCGAAGCAGCCCTGCCCTCCGATGGAGTCGAACTCCCCTGCAGCTCTGCTGTACCCACCGTCCTCCAAACACAGCCTCCCAACGCTGCATGACTGACTCTTCCTTGCTTCTCACTTCCTTCCAGCTTTCTGCCTTCTTGCGCGGAAATATCTGACAAGAACAAAGAGCCAGGGCCTTGCAGAGCCAGACTCCTTCTCCAGATGGATCTCCATTGCGGAGGGTTAGTGAAGGGATCAGGAACCCAGGAATTCAGTGATGGGACCACAGCCTCCAGAACCAGGACTCAAACAAAAAGAATATTTTTTTCAACGCCTAAGCAGAGTTCCTAAACATCCTGAGACCAAGGACACTAAGATCCCGATTAACCCGATTAACACGTATGTCATTCACACGTGTGCCCTTGGGCCCACTAATGCCTGAACACCAAGCGAATCCTTCGGGCTCTACTCAAACAGTGAGTATTTTTCTTGAATATCCTATATGCATTCCTGTGCAAAGGGCATAAGGAGAATAAGAAATAGCTCTTCTCACACATAGCTGGTAAGAGCATAAAGTATAATAATTTGATAACTTTGGAAATCTGTTTGGCAGTATGCACCAAAGTTCAGCATAGGCATACCCTGTGACTTAGCAATTCCGCTCCTAGTCCCTACAGAAACACATACACATGTTTGCCAAAAGACACGTGCTAGAATAGTCACAGCCACGCTAGTTGTAATGGCGAAAACTGGAAACTGCCCAATTGCCCATGAGCAGTAGAGTGGATAAATAAATAAATAAATTGTGGTATATTTCCACAGCAGGCTATAGTACAGCAATGGGAATGAATAATCTACAACCACACACAATAACACAGATGAATTTTACAAACAGAAAGCTGAGCAGAAGCATCCAGATGCACACAAGTTCATACTATATGACCCTATTTGCATGAAGTACAAAACCAGGCAGAACTCACCTATGCTTGGGAGTCAGAGCAGTGGTCACCTCTGTGCTGGCAAAGTCTGGAAGGGGCATGCAGAGGCTGCCAAGGTGCTGTGATGTGCTGGTCCTTGGCCTGGTTGCTGGTCTCATGGGTGTGTCCCATGTGTAAACATTCAGCAAGCCATGTGCTTACGAGTTGCTTTCTATGTGTATATTAAACATAAATTTTAAAAGCCACAGTTCTGTCCAAGGAGCACAGAGTTTATTGGGCAGACAGACATAAAAGGTATTGTCTTAGTCCTTGGGTTGCCATAACAAAATACCATAGACTGGGTGGTTTACATACCAGATATTTATTTTTCACAGTTCAGGAGGTTGGAACTCCAAGATCGGGGTTCCAATGTGGTCAGGTTCTGGGGAGACCTCCCTTCCTGGCTTACAGATGGTCACTTTCTCACTGTGCACTCGCATGGCCTTTCCTCAGGGAGGGAAAGAGAGAGAAAGAAAATACCTTCTTATAATGCCACCAATCCTATCAGATTAAAACCCCTCCCTTATGATCTTACTTTACCTTAATTACCTTCTAAAAGCCGTGTCTCCAAATACAGTCACGTTGGGGTTGGGACTTCAACATATGAATTAGAGTGGACACAGCTGAGTCCATCGCAGGTTTCATACAATAGGGGCATTCAGTAGAATACAAAGGTTGTCACTAGACAGCGTGGGATACACACCACATGAAAGTTACAGAGAGGAAGTCGAGCTTTCTGAGGGCCGACCTGGTAAGGACCGTCCTCCTGGGAGAAGAGACCTTGCGAGCTTATTGGAAGAGCAGAGAGAGGAGCAGTCCCCGTGGGAGGCAAAGACACTGGCAGGGAAGCACAGTGTGCTCAGGCCACAGGGAGCTGGACAACAGCAGCGTGTTTGTGGAATGAGGTCATCTCACGCCCAGGTGGGCGTGGGGGAGTGAGGGAAGCCGGGGTTGGAGGAGAAGCCAGGACCTGGAAGTCCTGCTGGAAGTGCAGGCAGGTGGTCAGCAGGCAGGCGGTCTGGGAGGTCCTGTGCCAGGGGCTGGGGGACGTGCAGGCAGAGGGCATGGGGGGAGGGAGGGAAGGGTGAGAACGGGTGAGGACGGGTAAGGATGGGTGAGGATGGGTGAGGGAGGAAGGCAGCAAAGGGAGGTTGGGGCAGGCTGAGGGGGGCTTACAGGCCACACCAAAGGTTTGGATCTTCCTCTGGAACCCTTCATGGCTTTTGAGGAAAGGATGTGAAGACGGTCAGCTCACAAGAAGGAGGCCTGTCCACGCAATGCCAGCAGCCACGCCAGCGCCACTCTGCTGATGTAGCACAACTGTTTCTGCTGAATAAGAACCCTGTGCAGCAGCTGAATTTATGAATGTTTATCCGGTGATCACTCAGCCATCCCAGCGGGCCCTCGATCACAGACTCCTGCTTGGGCTGCAAGGGCCCTGCAGTCACTAGTCCAGCATCCCCCAACTTAGGCCTGCCATTCACTAAGGGGTTAAATGAATTAAATCTATATTTGAATCCCTGTAGAAATAGTTATATTTGGCATGATTTACAAAACGGCCTCTTGGTAGTGTTGGAGGTTTGGACGCCTGAGTCTGGCCCTCAGGGGCCTGAAGACACATGCGTGGCAGTCATAGGTGAGCTGGAAACAGTGAAAGGTTTGGTTAATAAATAAAGGTTTTGTTAATAAAGTAAATAAAGGTTTTATTAATAAAATGAAGGTTTGGGTTAAGTTAATAAGCTCATCCAAGGAGTACATATGGAGGTGAGAAGAGATTTCCAGGGTGAGATCCGAGCTGGCCAATATTCAGAGGCCAAGCAGGGGAGCAGATGCCAATGAAGGGACAGAGGAGAGGCCGGAGAGGCAGGAGGACACGCAAGAGGAAGGATGGCATCTAAGAGATGCAGAGTGGTCAGCAGTCACCTGTCCCCTCTCGCTGCAAGAAGGATGGCTGGCAGATCAATTCCTTCTGAGATATAAGGTCTCTTGGAATGAGTGTTTTGAGAGGAATCAAACCCTTGAGCAGGAGTTCCAGTATTATTACTGCAGTATTATAGGGAAGGATTTCCCTGCTGTATCTTTGGACCTTTGTAATGTCAATTGTTAATCTTTCTGAGGTTATAGTTATAGGTTAGCTGTGGGAGAGAGAGCCAGGAGGCTGGATACAGTGGGCATGTCATAACCACTTTACAGTTAAGCTCAGCCTGTGAGACGGCTGTTTAGAAAGCAGCTCCTTGTGTTCTGGATGCTCCTTCCATCCTTCCACAGCACCCACGTTGCTTCTGCGTGGACACCTGCCGTTGTCTCATGCTACCTGTCAGGCTGGGATCTAACGAACCAAACATCTGCTCCATCAATGAAACCTCCAAACACAGGAATGGTCCTTTATGGTGTCCACTCTGGTTGATGGATGACGACAGGGAACTTTCATTTGCATCTTTGTGCAATCGATACCCCAGGGTGAAGTTCATGGACAGTAAATTTCCAGACAGTAAATTTCTGGACAGTGTGTCTAAGATAGCTAGCCAAGGCAGGCACCCCCTGAGCCTCACGGCACAGCCAGCTGGTGCCAGAACCAAGAGAGACCCCCAACAAAACCTTGAGAAAGCCCCTGGGCCTTGGGGAGGCCAACATGGTCTTCCCAGTATCCTCATGGGAGTTCCTCTCCTGTCTGGTGTCACAAGCATCTCTCCCTGGTGACAACTGAACATCCACCTCCTTCTAGAGTCACACAGAGACATGTTGTCATCATTCCACTCTTTCTGCCACTGTCTTGTGTGAGTCGTCCTCTCCCACCAACTGCATCTCCCATGCCATCCTGTTCCCATCCCAGCCCCAAGACACGAAGAGACACCCACTCACAGGGCTGGTCAGCTGGGACTCAGACTGGGTGAATTACACTTTAAAAAAAAAAAAAAAGAGGAGTCAGAAAGAAGCCCTAAGGGTTCAATCTTTCCTTTGCATTGTCAGAGCAGATGGGGGAAGAGGGCCTCCTGAAAGCCACTTTAGCCTTGGGGCACCAGCAGGGTGGGCGGGAAGGAGCTGGGCCAGGGGGGCTGGGAGGGGAGAGAAGGGTGAAGGCAGGGAGAGGGGCACGCTGGACACTGGTTCCAGGCGGGAGGAAGTCAGCCCACGAGCAGCTCCCTCCGACTGCTGCTTTCACTCGCCCCACCCCCACACCCATACGCAAGGACACTAGAGCACACTAACACAAGGGCACGCTCACACACATGCACGCAGAGACACACAAGCACACACACGGGCACACGCCAACACTAACACAGGCCATGAGCCGACAAGCACATCAAGCACACAAGGAAGCGTGGTTCAGCCCAGAAGTCAGTTTTGTTCTGGGCCCTTCTGGTCCAGGTCTGCGCCTAGGCAGACAGATCACTCCTTTCTGGTCCAGATCCCTCTCTGCACCAGTATCCTCCTCTGCCATTAAATCATCCAATATTACCTTCAAGATGCTTCCAGAAGCCAACCATTTCTCACCACCTCCACTGATACGACCCTACCCAAGGCCCCCTCCCTCCTGCCTGGATTACTGCAGCAGACCCCTCACTGATCTCCTCTGTCTCCTCCAGCCTGTTTGCTCACCAGCCAGACGGATCCTTTTCAACCCAGGTCAGACCACCTCACTCCTCATCTGGGACCCAGCAATTGCTCCCTGCTTCACTCACAGCAAAAGCCAAGCGCTCACAAAGGCCTGCAAAGCCCTCTGTGGCACTCCACTCCGACACGTCCTGCCTCCCACTCTCCCCAGCACCATCACCCTGCTCCAGCCCCTGGTCTCCTTGCCATACCTCACACTTGCCAGGCAAGGGCCACCCCAGGGCCTTTGCACATGCTGCTCACACCCCAGGAATGAATGCTGTTCCCTCAGATATCCACACGGCTATTACTTTACCCTTTTCACATCTCCGCTCAAATGTCACCTTCCCTGACCACCCTATTTAATATACCACATCCTTCCCAATCTCCATCTCTGGCTCTATCTGGTCCCCTTACCTGCTTGATTTTTCCTTATGCAATTGTCACCATCTAACACAATATACACTAATATTTTGCCACCTGGTTTATTTCTTATGTGCTCCCCACCCCCACCCAGTGTGTCTGTTCCATGGGGCCAAAGATTTTAGCTCCTTTAGTCAACATTACATCTCCCCTCCCCAGAACAGGGCCTGGCATGTTTAAGCTGCTCCAAAAATATTTGTTGAATATTGAATTGGTGGGGGTGGGGAGAGAAGTGGCAGGAAGTGTGACAAATTACCCCTCAAGTCTCTGCTAGTCCTGACAGCCTATTAGTCTCTAAGTCCAAGACCTGCCATGGGGCAGGTTTGACCCCATCTCTCAGCAGCTCTGGACACTCGGCAGGTGCTCACACCACGCCTTACAACTGTGGGCCACTGTGAGAGAACAGCTCTGGGCCCACAGCCCTGTCTGTCTGTCCCGGAGTTAGGCAGGCTCTGGACAGGAAAGAGAAGGAAAATAATTCCTGCCATCCAAGAGCTGAGCCTCTCACCAGGGTGACACATGAAAACCAAGCTGTCCAGAAGACCACGTTAGTGAGTGTAACAGGAGTGAACACAGGCTAACAGGTCAGAAAAGCAAGAGAGAGAGAGGAGATTTGAGCTGGGTCTTCTACGGAAACAGATAGATGGTTCTGCACAGGATATTGGTGCACAGAAAAGGAGTCACTTGCCCAAAGTCAAATATTTTGCATTTGTCATTTCTGGGACAGAGCCATGGTGTATGGGCTTTGACTTCTATGCAGTCCATCAGCCGCTTCTAATAAATAATACCAGACATTATCGTGGCACCGTTCCACAATTCCGTAGGCTTGTTAATTTTTTGTTTTCATATTTGTTACTATATTTGCCTTCATGATAGTCTTCTATGAGAAGCAGAAAAGGAGATATATCTGCTGTCTGCATTTTGCAGACCAGGAAAAAGAGGCTGGGGTTAGGTCCCACTTCTGGCCCCTGTCCACCCTCCCTATGGCCGTCCACCTGTAAGGTCGGAAACTGCTTCCCAGCCTGCCAGTCTCCACTTCTGAAGCTAAGAGGTGGCCCCTAAGACTTAAGCTTTGCTGCTAGTTACTGAGCAGCCCATTGCCACCTGGGCTGACAGCAGGCATGAGACATAAACCGAGAGGTGCAAACAGCCCCACCCGCCCCCTGTGGCGTCACCACGGATGGGAGAGGGCACACAGTCACAGTCTCCAGAACTCGCAGGAAAACGCACATGTGGGCAATGCAGACTAAGCCACCTACACCAGTGCAGTGCTACCTTGAGTCTAAGGACACAAATCCAAAGACGAGAAATTCTCGTGGGTGGGGACAGGTGTGATGGACACAGAGATGCAGCACCAAGATCCTCCTTCAAGAAGGACTGGTGGCCCCAGCTGCCCGGAGCACCAGAGGTCAGTGCTTGGCTGCAGAGAGCCACCTGGCCCAAAGTCCTGTCCTTCCAGGGACAGCCAAATCCAGTGACTGATGAAGGCAAGAGTATAAAGGCCAGCCTGTTTCTGCCAGTGTGGACGACTCTGATGGGCCATTTCAGCTCCAGAGCTTCCCGGGGGACCAGCCAGGCTGCAGTGGGTCTGCGTCACAGACCAATGACTCTGCGACAGGGACTCCACCAGCGAGTTCCTGTCTGCATTAGCAGAAAGTCAGAAAGGGACTGGGGTGGCCCCGCAGGACAATCTCACAATGGCTGTAGCTGCTGGGCCTGCCCGAGCCTGACCTTTCCCCATGACCAGCCTGGGGGTGCCAGTTACCGGGGCTCTTAGTCTGTGCCCCTTCTCCATCCTGCTCCCTTCCTTGTAGTGGGGGTGCCCTCACCCTTTGTCTTGTAAGTTTCCCCCCAGGAAGCAGAAGATATTGTTTACCCGCACAATTCATCGGAATCCATTGTTCCCACTGCAGAGCCAGGCAGACAAAGAAAGGGCAGGGTAATAATTATCTGCGTCCAGATGGCAGCCAGCAGCCAACCCAGGAGGAATTAGATTTCCCAGCCGGACCCTGGGGGTGCTCCTTGGAAACAAGTCACCCTTCCCCTCAGGCTCCCCAGCTCAACTCAAGATCACTTTTGATCACTAAGAGTCCCACATGATAGCAGGGAACTGGGGGCAAAGTGAAAATCCACATCCGGGTTAGGAGAGGGTTTCCAGTCATCCATCACTCTGTCGGGGGTAGGGCCTGAGGCAGCCCACTTACTCTCTCTTGCTCAGTTTCTTCATTTGTAAAAGGAAATAATCACGGATGCCTGTCTCAGTAAGGATTCTCTCAGCTGCAAGTAACCAAACACCCCAGTTCAAGTTGGCTTAAGTCATAAGGGAAGTGGTCCCCTTAATAAGCAAGGCCAGAGGTGGTAGCTCTGGGTTCAACTCGGTGATGTGGCTGCAGCCCTGGTGTCCTTCCCTCCCTCGGCTCTGTCTTCCTCATGTCAGATTCACCTGACTGCTTGCCCCCCTCGTGTTCACAAAACGGCTGCCAGGGGCAGCTGGACCGTGTGCTTCCTTGTTCCCACCCAGCGAGAGGGAAAAAGAAACCTCTTCCCCAGGTGTGCCTGAGTCCCTCCCTGCAGTCTGATTGGGCCAGCTTGCCTGCACCTGAACCTGTAACCGCCACCAGGGGGACGCAAGACTGCAGTTGGCACAGTCACAAGGATCATCCCCTGAAGCTGAAGATAGTGTCCATCAGGTCAGTTTGAAAGAAGGAGTAGAGAGAACGGGTGCTGGACAGGCCACTAACAGTGACCTCCACTCTACCCCCCATCACACACAGGGATTGTCACTGAACCAATTTACCATTTGTCACTCCAGGAGATGTGCAGAATACAGTTGTGAATGTCGAATGTAACTGCAAGGCATTATGAAGGGCAAAATGAGAAGAATGGATGAAAACCAAATCATATTGGAGGATGTGCCTCACTTACTGTGTTCTTCTCTGAGGTACTTGAATCTTCATTTGCATGGGTCTGATATGAGATTTTCACGGTTTCCACATTTCAGGGACTTCGTATGATTTTCCCAGGGCAGACACTATTGGCTACCCACTCCACAAACAACCAATTTTCTCTAATTCTACACACACACACACACACACACAAACACTCCTAACTCTTAGTGGCTAATAGAGGCTCAATTTTGCCCTACTGTCCCTCTGTCAGGCCATATATTCAGGAAAAGTGACCCTTCTTCCTAGACCGAGAGACAGTCAATCATGATAGGTCTAAGCCAATCACAGTTGTCTTCATCCCACAGTTGGACAATGATTAGTTTAGGGTAGAGTAGACATGTGACCCAATCTTGGCCAACAGGACCTGAGAAAGTCAGCTGGGGAACTTTAGCTAATAAAGAAATAAATGAAAGGAGATATCGTTTTGCTAGAAGTCACTTAATCTATATGTGATGTCCGGAACTATAGTAGCCATCTGTGGCCATGAGGAAACTGGTAGGATGGGTAGGTCAAACAAATCGCAGAGAGGCTGAGATGCCATTGAGCTGATAAACTATACAACCAAGGACCTGCCCTAACTCGAGATACCTTGCTCCATGAGCTAATAAACCCTTTATTAGGTGTTAAGTTTTAGTTTATTTTAATTTACTTGCAGCCAAAAGCCACCCCCCCATAGAAACTTGGTATCAGGTGTCAGGTTCCATGATGTTTGTGGGATGTTCTCAGTCACACCACAAATTAGGTGTCTCAATTGGAGTCCAAAGAAAACCCTGGACACTCAAAAAGTTAACTCACAAATGAAGTTATGAAGATCAGCTTGGCCCCTGTATCGTACTCACGGAGTCTTGTCAAGGAGAAGGAGGTTGATCATTCTACCAACCTGGGGAAGTGTAAATTGGAAATAATGGGGAAATAAGTAGACACACTCAAGAGTAACCTTGGCTTCGGGCAGACAAGAGCAACAATCCCCTGGGTTGCTGCGTCTTCAGAGCGTGCCACACCCACAGGCTGCTCTGCCATTCTCTCTTCTGCCCACCCCTTCTCAAGAGCCAAGAAACCTGGGATGAAGTCTCAGGCTCCTTCTGAAACCAGGGTCCACTCTCGGCTTTTCAGATTCTCCATCTGTCCCCTGGATGCCCTACCCCATGTCGTCTCCTCTTTAACTTTAGCCCAGGATACGAGTGGGAGGGGAGGAAGGATGATGGGATTGGGGCACATTCTAATCAGATGCTGTTTTCAAAAGCTGAGAACTAACGATTCCATGTCACAGGCAAGTTGACTTAAAAACATCTACAAAGGTCTAATGCTCCTAGAAAGAAGCACAAGGTACACTCTGGACCATTTGACATTCTTCCAAGGAAACAAAACAACATCATCACCTAACAAGGAATCCTTTTGTAGACACTGATCAAGGGCCTCTACCTCTTCATTTTCTGCCTTTCTGCTCTCCAGGCCAAATCCAACCCCGGGAATTTTCTGGGCCCAGCAGGCTGTAATGAGCCCAACTGAACTTAATGAGCTTGTCATTACTCATCTCACCACAGCTAAAAAGAGGAGCACCACATGGTAAAAATTTTACACACACACATACGCTAACTAAATAATAATAAGTATTTCTTGACTCAGGTATTGCCAACATCAATCAATCAATAGAACAGAAACCCTCCTGGAGGCATCTGACAGGAGCATGACAGGGAAAGGGCAATGGCTTCCCCACCCCAAAAAAGTGGGATGCAATTGGAAATGTTCCATGTTCCTGGGCTCCGATTACTAGCCCTAATTTATCATCATCCTCATATATTCTTATATAAGTAGTAATACAGATCGCCCCAGCCAATTAATCAATCTGTAATTAGGAACTGACACAAACATTTACTACCATCAGGCATAATTTATATGATTACAGATGATTAAATAAAATGTAATTGAGTGAACAGGCAATTTGTTAAGCACATCTAGACGCAGCCGTATCACCTAGGGCTGGCATCGCCCTGAGTCCCCTCCAACAGCGGGTCAGGAAGCATGGTCCTGGGGGCAGCCCTTGGGGTGGCCAGGGGAGGGGGGAGGATGATTCAGATTCCCGAGACAGCCCAGGTAGAGGCCGTGGTGGGAACCAAGCCACATGGATCTTGGAGCACTTCTGTGCCCAGGTTTTTTCTACAAGAGGTCACCTAGATTTTTAGAGCTCCTCAGACTACAAAGAAGAAAGAGCAGGAAGGAATGTTTAAATGGCAGTCCCTGGAGCATTTTCCTTCTGATCCACTGGCCCCAGAACCATGCCCACTGCTCATACAGAAGGACCTTTACCACCCAGCAGCCAGGCAGCAGCATTCTGGAAAAGAAGACTTATTTAAAGATAAAGTTTATACCTGGCAGGAAATGCCCTCACTCCTGAAAGAGAAATTTTCAATGATACCAAGGGCCAAATTCTGCATTTTCCATTTTATTTCTCCTCCTATCCTTAGGTTTTATCCCTTCTTTATGGAAGCTGGAAGCCTGAGATCAGAGTACCAGCATGGCTGGGGTCTGGTAAGGGGTCACCTTCTGGTTTGAAGATGGCCTCCTCTTTGCTCTGTCTTCACATAACCTTTCCTCTGCGTACACATGCAAAGAGAAAAATTGAGCTCTCTGATATCTCTTCTCATAAGGACACTAATCCTATAGGATCAGGGCCCCATACTTACAGCCTCACTTAAACTTAATTACTTCCTTTGAACATTCAGTCCATAATACAAATCAAAACCACAATGAGATATCAATAGACATCTACTAAGATAGCTGTAATTTTTTTTAAAAAAATGGAAATTTACAAGTGTTGATGAAGATATGGAGAAATTGGAACCTTCGAGCATTGCTGATGGGAATGTAAAATGGTGCAACCACTCTGGAAAACAGTTTGATGAGTCCTCAAAAAGCTAAACACAGAATTACCATATGACCCAGCAATTCTACTACTAAGTATATACCAGAAGGAATGGAAAGTAGGGACTGGAACAGATATTCATACACCACTGGTCATTGCAGCATTATTCACAATAACCAAAAGGTGCACATAACACGTGTCCATCAACAGATGAGTACGTGATTAAAATGTAATATATGTATACAGTGGAATATTATTCAGTCATAAAAAGGAATGGAGTTCTGACACATGCTACAATATGGATGAACCTTGAAAACATGCTAAGTGACATAAGTCAGACACAAAATAATAAATATTGTATGACTCCACTTATATAAATTATGTAGAATAGGCAAGTTTGTAGGGACAGAAAATAGATTAGAGGTTTTCAGGGGTTGGGGGTAAAGGAGGTTGAGGAATTATTGTTTAATGGGTATAGAGTTTCTGCTAAGTAGTAATGAAAAAGTTTTGGAAATAGATGGTGGTGGTCGTTGCACAAAATTGAAACTATAATTAATGCCACTGATTTATTTGTACATTTAAAAATAGTTACAATGGAAATTTTTATGCTATGTATATTTTACCACGATTTTTAAGTTCATTGTATATCAAACCAAAGTCCATTGAATTATACGCTATAAATGGGTGAGTTATATGCTATATGAATTGTATCTCAGTAAAGCTGTTAAAAATTAGAATATGAAACAAAGAAGCAAGTGCTGGAGAAGAAAAGACAGTCACTGAAATTAACCCAATATTTGGGAAAATTCTGGATGGGACACCATCAAATTAAATATTAGTGACTGGAAAGTTGCACTAAAGTAGTCACTCAACATAAAGCAATGAAGAAAAAGAATTTTAATGTGGATAAAAAGAGGAGTTCCAAACACAGATAATAATTAATGGTGAGGAGAGAAATATTCAAAGAGATAATAGTTTACAATGTTTCCCTAATTGAAGAAAGATATTGGCCTTCAGATTAAGTAAGTACAAAGTGGGATAAACAGAAACAAATCCATTTCCCATATACATTGTAGCGAATCCACAAAACATCAAGGATAAAGAGAAAAACCTAACAGCTATCAGAAAACCAAAACTGATTACTGAAAAGGAAATGATAATTAGGCTAAGAGCAGACTTCTCATTAGCAACAACAGATGCCAGAGGGCATTAGGGTAATAGAAATAAGTCCAAATGTATTAATAATGAATGGTACAAATAGTAGGAAAACATTTTCGTCGATTGGTTCAAAGGCACACAAAACCATACCACATAATATTTACATGTATATAATAAAAGCATGAAACCCTGAACTTGAAGGATATGTGCCAAATTCAATGTTTGCCTCTAGGGAGGAAGAGAGGTAAGTAAGAAGTGAGGGGGAAGGATGGAAGAAATAACAAAGATTAGCAAATATTAACACTTAATTCCGGTGGTGAAAGAAATGACACAGACGTAAGCAGGTTGTTCACATGTTGGTGAGAAAAGGTGTGCCAGTAGGATGGCCGGGCGCTGTGGCTCACGCCTGTAATCCTAGCTCTTGGGAGGCCGAGGCGGGCGGATTGCTCAAGGTCAGGAGTTCAAAACCAGCCTGAGCAAGAGCGAGACCCCGTCTCTACTATAAATAGAAAGAAATTAATTGGCCAACTGATATATATATAAAAAATTAGCCGGGCATGGTGGTGCATGCCTGTAGTCCCAGCTACTCGGGAGGCTGAGGCAGAAGGATCGCTCGAGCCCAGGAGTTTGAGGTTGCTGTGAGCTAGGCTGACGCCATGGCACTCACTCTAGCCTGGACAACAAAGCGAGACTCTGTCTCAAAAAAAAAAAAAAAAAAATCAGCCGGGCATGGTGGCGCATGCCTGTAGTCCCAGCTACTCGGGAGGCTGAGGCAGGAGGATCGCTTGAGCCCAGGAGATTGAGGTTGCTGTGAGCTAGGCTGACACCACGGCACTCACTCTAGCCTGGACAACAAAGCGAGACTCTGTCTCAAAAAAAAAAAAAAAAAAAAAAAAGGTGTGCCAGTAGGAAACTAATGAAATGAGGCCCTGGAAAAGAAAGGGGTGAGTTCTGCACATTTGATGGGTGGGATACATAGCCCACTGTAGGAGAAGGGGTGCAGGTGCCCGGGTAAACGTGCCTGGTCCTGTTGGATTCCACCATGGACTGGGCAGCAGAGCTTATTTGCAACCTGACCTTGCGCTGTTGGCAAGACAGAAGATGAGCCCCACCCACACGTTCCTACGGGCCACTCCAATGTTTACAGAGAGGTCCTGAGCATATTGGCACAACCTAGGTTTCACAGAGTCACAGAAACAAATCAAAAAGAGATCATTCAAACTCATTTTACACATGATGAAAGTTCTGGGAAGAAAAGGAATTGTTCCGAAGACACATTGCTGGCTGACAGCCAAGCCGGGGCTGCTGAAAAACTAAATCGCTACGGTGTCCCAAAACTCCCACTTCAGAGCAGGTTGACTCACCTATTCCACTCATGGCTTTGCTTATAAAACTGTGATAATACCAGCCCTGCCTCTTTTAAGGATTGTTGTCATAAGAGAATAAGACAATGCGGTGAAAGTACTCAGGAACTCTAAATCCCTGTGACGTGGCCAGTTCTTTTATCATCAGGGTGCTCAGTATCCTGTTCAAGGAGAAAATTCTCTCTCTTGTGGCTACTCAACATCTAAACCCCCTCCAGTGTTTAGAGGGTCTTGCTCCAGTGGGGTAGAGCTGCCTCCCACCACAGAAGCTTGGACACCAGGTGCTCTTCAGTCTTGCTTACAGCTTGGGCACAGACCGGTCACTCAGGCTGAGCCACCTGGATGCACAGTCCCAGACCTTTGGTCAGGAGCAAGGGATCTAAGAAGTAGGGACAGGGGAGAACACTCTTCTCCATGGTGGCCCTCAGAGTCTAAGGCCAGCAGTGTAAAATGTTGAGGGGAGCATTCAAGGCCCCAACTGGTTCGATGGCCAGGACTTGAGCTAGGTCCTTCCTGCCCAGCCTCCCTTTATTCCTGCATATTCTCTCAGCTGGTTCTCCAACCTTCCCAGAAATTTTATGGGTTTTGAACAAATCCCTCTCCACTTAAATAGCCAGCCTAGTTTATTTTTCTTACAACTATGTAGGCAATGGTTTAAACAAATGATTTCCACTACAATGACTAGATTGAAATTGTTTTCTGACACTTAACGTGGTCATCATCAGTGTTCTGAAACTGTTTCTTTTGTGTAATAGCTCACTCCCTGTTAGTATCAGATTGATTCATCCAATCTATCCCTTGGCAGTGGAAGACACTGAGAAACAGAGATACTAATCAGGGGCTCTCCAGGTAGCTCACAATCAGTAAACAGTCAAGTGGAGACAAGAAGGCAGGTCTCCTTTCACACATCCTTTTATTCTTCTCCTTGGAGGTTCCTGAGAAATGCAAAAGTAGTTCAGATAGAAGAATTAATCCCTACCTTGGACTGTGACAGTCATGCTTCAAGCCCAAATCTGAAAGAAAGTAGAGGAGAATTGGAATTAAATCTGGCATTTAGTCGGTGGGGCAGACATCCCATTTAGGTATACAACTCATGTGCATGGTTTTCCAAGATGCCCACTGTTTTTTCTAGGATTCCTGGTTGGGTTTCTGCTTAGGCCAGACCTATAGAGAATAATTACCAACCAATGCCAAATGAGCACTGGAAAGTTACCATTTCACTCACAACCTAATCTGGGAGACAGGAGCTGGCTATGTGTTCACCCTTTGAATTAGCCAGTGACTCATAGGCAGGATGTACAGTAGTCTTCCTTATCCACAGGGCCTATGTTCCAAGACCCCCAGTGGTTGCCTGAAACTGCAGATAGTACTGAACCCTTTATATACTATGTTTTTTCGGTCTGATAACCAAGATGGCTACTAAGTGACCAATGGGTGGGGAGAGCATGCAGGGTGTATCTGCTGGACAAAGGGATGATTCACATCCTGGGCAGGACAAAGTGAAACAGCACACTAGTAAGAATGGCACACAACTTAAAACTTATACCTTGTTTATTTTTTGAATATTCCATTTAACAGTTTTGGACTGCAAGTGACTGCCCTCATTTGAACTTCACCCTAATGAATGAATTAGTGCTCTTATAAAATAGGTTGAAAGGAGCACCCTAGTGCCTTTCAGCCTTCCACCAGGTAAGAACATGGCATTTGCCCCTTCTGCCATGTGGGGACACAGCAATACTGTGCCATCTTGAGAGCAGACAGCAGCCCTCACCAGATATTGAATCTGTTGGTGCCTTGTTGGTGCCTTAAACTTCCCAGCCTCTAGGACTGTGAAAAATAAATGTCTCTTGCTTGTAAATTACCCAATCTAAGGTATTTTGTTATAGCAGCACAAAGAGACTAAGACAGAAATTGGTACCAGGAGTGAGGTGCTTCTATAACGAATTCCTAAAAATGTGGACACTTCTTTGGAACTGGGTAATGGGCAGAGGCTGAAAGGGTTTGGAGGAGAAAGCTAGGAAAAGCCTATATTGTCATGAGTGGACTGTAAAGGGCAACTGGTGAGGGCTCAGAAGAAGAGAAGAACTGTAGGGAAAGCTTCAGTCTTCCTCGAGACTATTTAAGGAGTTGTGATCGGAATCTTAGTAGAAATTTTGGCAGTAAAGCCCACTCTGATTTGGTGTTAGGCAGAAATAAGAAATATTTCATTGGAAACCAGAGGATAGGTCATAGTTGGTACAAAGTGGCAAAGAACTTGGCTGAATTCTGTTTGTGTCTTAGTCCTTTGTGGGAGGCAGAATGGGATGTATTTGTTTCCTAGGTCTGCCTTAACAATATAGCACAAACTCGGTGGCTTAAAATGACTGAAGTTTATGATCTCACAGTTCTGGAGGCCAGAAGTACAAAATCAAGGTGTCAGTATGTTTGGGTAATATTTCTCAGCAAAGATATTTTAAATAATTGTGGCTGATAGAAGTAGTCTCCTAGCTCCTTATAAGAATTCCAGGCCTTTGGGTGTCAGTGAGGCATTCATCTCTGACCCAACATTTATAACACTCTGTTAATGCAAATCCTCAAGCCTCAAAGGGATGACCACCAAACTCTGTCCCAGCCTAGAAGAACCAGGCAAGGGCAGGGGCCCGCCCAGATAGTGTTAAGTGAGCCACTTGCAGGAAGTCCCGCCTCCCTCCTCCCCTGGTTGGCAGGAAATGGCACAGAAGACAGGAATCTTCTGTCACTAGCATGAATTTTACACAAAAGTAAGTTAAAATCTTGACTCTGCCACTTACTGGTCATATGGCCTTTGCCAAGCTGCTTCTCCTCTCTGAATTTTAGATTCTTAATCTATAACATGAGAAAATAATACTAGTACCTACCTCTCTCCACAATGCTATTGATGTCACTAGCATTTGTAGGGAATTAGTCAATTAGTGTTGTAGTTAAAACAACAATTTATATGCAGAGTTTTAGGGAATTTTTTGAAAGTTGAAGCTATGGAGATCTTTATAAGTACTCTTAGAAAAACATGAAGTAAAAGTCACTTTTTAAAAAATCCATCCATGTCATGTATATACATGTTCGGTTATAACATGAAGAGAAAATTTCTTAGAACAAATATCCCTGAATATGAAATGAGTGCTCCTCTTCCAGATGTCCCTGTGACAATTTGGAACAGTGATTCACAACTGGATTTGGGGCAGATGGGATAGTCAGAGCCTTCCTAAATTAAACATATTCCTCACGCCACCAGATCCTGACTGCCCTGGCCCCATCCCACCCCTTATCTGTTGAGGCTGCCAATATGCCAAGAATTGTGGGGGATTCCTTTCTTGGTAACCTCTGGCTCTGGCTGCCCACACAACAAAACAGCCATGTTACCTTAGCTTTGCCCCAACATGCCCTACTCCAGCTTGATCACTCGTCTTATTCACCAGAGTTGGTTCCAAATAGGCTTTGACTCTTTTCAATCAAGTTCTTACCCTTTGAGCATATATAAAAGGATATATTACCAGTCCTGAGTATACTTGCTAAGAAAAATAGAAACTTCACTTTGAAGTAAAATTCATACGTGCTTTCCTCTTTAACTATACAACAGGCACAGAGTCCCTAAGTCTGCCCAAGGAATAAAAAGTAACTGAGAGTGGACAGCAAGTCTGCAATTCATTCCTGGGTTCTCTGGATCGCAGCTGTCTGCTCCTGCAGAGATGGTTTAAGTTTATTAATTAACAGCCGTCCTCTTTTTCCTCCTACATTCAGGGTGGCGGGTTTCTAAGAGCTTTCAAGAGATTTATTTTTATCCTTCCAATGGATAAAAGACGTTAATGAAACCATTCAAGACTTCAGGGACTGGGCTCCACCCACAGAAGCCAAGAGGAGGCCAGCGTGAGTGACCGTTGATTATTAAATGTCCTCTTAGCAAAGGAGCATCGCCAGACCGGCCTGATGGCCATTTAAGTGTGTGGAAAGTCGGGGGAGTGCTGTCTATGCATTATGTATGCAGAAGCACCCCGGCTTTCTTACACAGAACAATTAATGCAATCGCTTTGTGAAAATGTAGACCTCCCCTCCCCCACTGGACTACCAGCTGGTCCAGTCCTCGAACATATAGCACCGTGTTATGATGGCTCCAACAATTTGGGTCAGCACGATGTTTAAACTCTTAAGTGGAACCACTAATCTCCATTAATCTGACTGTAAAGATGAGACATAATGCTAAATACAAAAGCGCAAGAGTTGGTAATGCATGTTCCTCCGGCAGGCTGCCTTAATACACACCAACTCCTGTTCAAAGGGCAGGGTCTTTGGGATTGCATGTGGCCATTCAAAATCTATTCCTGAGCCTGCCTGGAAATCTCCTCGTGCAAAGAGACGAGGACCCGAGAGGAGCGTCCACCATGAAGCCCCTAAGGACACTCCGAACCTCTACTATCTGCAGCAAAACCATGAATAGGACCTTACTTGGGGCTTGGCAGAGCTGTGACCTTGCCACTGGTCCAGATGATCATAGGCTGAGGGGACCCATAGGCACAATAGATGCTTTGCACCTATGTGACACTCACCTGAAAGACAGAGTACCTAGCTGGCCTGTGAGGGAAACGTCACAGCTCTCTCTTCCTGGTTGGTGGCACTTGGGGACTTTGGGAAGCCATGAAGTGTCTTCTTACCTATGTGATCCCAACTACAGACCAAGTGCTAGTCATTTCCCATCCCTCCTCAACCATACTTCTCTCTCCTCTGGGCCAGTGTTTCTCAAACCATTGTCCCTTGGAACTACCTGCGGAAGAAGAGAATCACTAAAGATGTGATTAAAATTCCACATTCCTGAGCCCCTCCCCCAGACCTACTAACTCAGAATCTCTCAGGACGAGGCCTAGGAAAACCCCATTTTCATAAACTCTACCAGTGAAGATTAAACACAAATTATTAGGATTGCAAACTAAATTTCATAAAGCTGTTGCAGGAACCCAGGAGGAAATGGTCATCCATAAGATGACCCAGCCCCGGCACGGTGATTTTGGACCAGAAATGCCCACAGTGTGCTCTCCAGGCAAGTTCTTAAAGGAAAAACTTTCAAGTGAGAAATGGATACAGACCCAGGACATAGAGAGGCTGGGACATCTGTTTTTGGTAACCATCGTGTTCATAGTCTCTCTCTCATCCTACCGCAATGATGATAGCTGAAACATATTGAGTGCATACAGTGTGCAGTGCCATTCTAAGTGCTTCATGTGTATTAGCTCAGTAAATTCTTATAACAATCTGGTAACTGTTAGTCCTCACAGCGGGACACTGAAAAGTTTCAAAGAGGAGGTGGCACTTAATCAGGCTGCGGAGAATTGGTGGGAGAATATATCATCTTTCACGCCTCACTCATTAATTCAACCAAGAAGGATCCTCATTGCCTCTTTATGCTTATTGTCTCCACTACTAACTAACTCCCTAGAAATAAGGAGAGGACAACATTTGGATGAGTGTAAGAGACAGAACGTAAATGCAAAGTTGTGTTCTATGAAATCAGTGTTACATTGTCCAACATTTGCTGTCAGTTTGATAACCTAACAAGACATAGAAAACCCATCCCTCTGCTTCATACAACTGACAATCAGCCTTCCGTTGAGAAAATAGTTCAAACCTCCTGTGGTTTAAGTTTCATCTGTGCTTTGCATTTGCAACAATTATTGGTAAAAACTGTCAAAATACATTCATTCTCATTTTGAAGAGGAAACTACTTCTCAAACTGGTTGCTTTACCAACAACACCTACCAGCTATATATTCAGATGAAAGAGACAAGTGGAGTTTTGTTTAAAAAAAATCAATAGATTGGCTCTTATGGAAGTCATTAATGCAAACTGTTTAGCAAGAGAGGCTGATTTTTCATTCTTGTTTGGCATTCCATAAAAAAAAAAAAGTTGCACTGAGTCTCCAAACAAATCCATGATTAAGAATCATATCCATCTTGTCTGTGAAGTGTCCCCTGCTCCACTGATTCAAAAGGAAGGATGTGTTGGCTCTGGGGGGAAACTAAAACTGGCTGTGCAGAAGAGGACCAGTCCGGGCTGGCCCTGGATGGGTTGGAAGCCAGCACAGATTCCAGAGCAATGTTATGAGATGATGAAAGTGACAGTCGCAAAAAAACTGAGCTTGGTACAGAATTTGGTCTTCAGACACAACCCTAGAGTCAAATTGCTAACTTGAGGAAAAGTACCTTGGGGACGGGGACACTTGTTATCCATCTTTGTGACATCTCTCCCCACTGCAACCCCTAATTCAGCAGCTTGTGCACAGGAAGGACCTGTTAGAAGCCTGTAGGATGTGATCTGTAAGGGCTGGGGCTGAGAAGGGTTGCATGGAAGATGCTGACTTCTTTGCCCTGATCCATCTTTATAAAACATAGTAGGGTTTTTCTAACTCTGTGAAAACAGCTCTTATGGATTTCTGACTTTATGCATGGGAGGTGGCCTTTGTTTCACTTGTAAATGGAACCTGTCAACTAAGAATCCCAACTGGTACTTGTGGGGAGGGAACATGTTTGCATTTCTGAGTTGGTCTCAGATATTGAGGCTGGGGTTTCCCACGCAGAAATTGCGCGATGTTTTCCAGGATGCTCTGTCCTTAACCTGGTGAGTTCTAGCAGCACGGTCTTGCCATACTTGAGACTGAGCAGGCACTTGGGCCTGCAGCACCTCTGTGGGAATCAGTGGCGTGTTCTCTGGCTCTCCTAGAAAAGTCGCATCACGCCGATGCATGAACACTGTAGAAAGAGCTAGAAGACCAGCACTCAGAGCACTTGGGGGCCAGTCTTAACTCTGCCGCTACCTCAGTATTTGACCGTGGACAAGTTGCTTCATCTCTCTGCACCTCAGTTTCCTCACCTGGAAGGAGTGGACATTGGCCTAGCCCTAGACAACCTCCAAGGTCCATTCCAGAAAGGTAACAGTGCAGATTATTCACTAGTTCAAAAGTAGTCTTTCCATTCACTTTCCAATGGGGATTTCACATCAAATATTACAGAGAGAAGTTAGAGAAAGACGTCTCTCCAGGAATTAAAATGCACACTGAGAAGGCAGATTTTGGGGGGAGTGAGGCTGCTCACAGGAGCCCCTGGGCCACAGTCAGCCATCTTTGTTTGCATTTGACTCAAATCTGGAAGTATGTAAGGTCAGGCACCAAGGAGGCAACTGGTCACGGCTCTCCAGGCCATGAGCTTCCCTCACAGGCCTTCCCAAGGTGAGTTAAGGATTCTCCAGGTAGGACATTTTTGCGAGAGTCCCTGCTTAAGTTTGTACAAAGTCTCCCTTGAGAAATGGACCGTCCAACTACTTCCGCAGGGAAAGAATTTGTCCCGTCCATGACACCTCTCCAGCCACCATGTCCCCTGAATCCCACTCCCACATGGGCACTTCCCCCAGGAGTCCCCAAAGGAGAGGGGCTCCTTTTGTTTAAAAAAAAAAATAAAGTCCTTTTCTCTAGGCCATTAATCATAGCTGTAAGAGCGTTTATTAATGCCCTGTCAATTGTTCGGAGTGAAGCAGCCTGTGAGCTGTCCTCCCTCCCTGTTAGCTGTGTGCAAACACTGGTGATTAAGCGCCAGATTTAACATCCTCATGAATATTTAAGAGCCTGTTTTTGAAAGTTTCCTGTCCTTTTACACTAATAGCCCCATTAAAACCTGTTTACAAGCCAGTCAAGAGAATAACTGCATGCACTTAAAACACGAGAGCGCTCCCCCAAGAGGGGCACCCAGACCACGTGAGGATCAATACGTGCCTTAAAGTAAGACTGTCTGCCCACCCCCAGTGGAGCCCAGCCCCACGGGAGCCACGGAAAGAGCTGGAAAGGACCCAACTTGTTAATTAGGCCACTGAGGGGTCGGAGGGAGCAAACCCTCACTCCTGGGCTCCCTGCTGCCCTATGTGGGGTGACCCCAGCTCCAGAGACTTCATAGAAGTTGCCCGAATGATGTCATCAGCATCCAACCCAGGGCCAGTGCAGGAAAGGTTTGCCATTGTGCCTGCTCACCTCCTGGCAATCGCCCTCCTTACACCAGCCCCAGCCTGGACCTGGCTTCTGTGCCAGAGCCCACCAAATACATCTCCTCAAGGAGTTTATAGGAGTTGAAGGAAAGGAAGTATAATGAGAATTCCTAAAAGCTTGAAGACTCCAAAGAAAGGAGAGGTGAATTTGTGAGAGAGATATTGGGAACGTGGTGGGGAATCCTTTTTCTGCGTGAGGGAGGCTGGTTCCTCCATCAGCACCCGAGGCTGCCTTTCCTGCAGTTGGGGAAGAAGACAGGAGGATGGGAAACCACTTCTTTGAATGGAGTAATGGCTCTTTCCCGGCTATATGCAAAGGAAGGAATAGACTAGCAAAACAAGGGCAGGGGGCTTTGCTGGTTGTTCCCCTGTCACAGCTGAAGGGCAGTGCCAGGTCACCAGGTACAGTCTACTTCCTTTCCCAGCCCCAGCAAGCAGCACTCCCAGGGATGGGCAGGTGTGTGTCGGGATCTCTCTGACTCCAGGTGGGGAAAACTCTCAATCACTAGATGGACTTCCCTAGCCATAGCCTACATCTGTGCTCAGAGTCCAAGACTCTCCTTTAGAGCATGAATACATGCCCCAAACTCTACCATTTAATTCTTACTGTGTTTTGCAAAGCTCACTATATGGAACCTCACATGTTCCAACAGAATTACTGGGTCCTTCAAAATACAACCAGGACTGCTCTACCTTTTATATGCCATATTACCCAGCCCAAAGATTAATTTTCCTTTCTTTTATAATATAATGGAACACATGCATGATGATATAGTATATACTCATATATAGCAACAGCAATATATACTAGCATATATGCAATGTATATGCAATGTAGCAATACTGCCTGATCTGGAACATATTAATCTGATATTACCTCTCCAGAAATTCTACAAGAGCCATAATTTACACCAAAAGGCATCTAAGCAGCCAAAATAAATATTGCAAAATGCATGCACTAAAATTTAAGTGTTTTACTCATTAGGCCTGTGTTCCGGTAGGTTACTGACGTTTTTAATATGATCCTAATAAGTCTGGCTGTCTAATCAGTTAGAAAGAGAAGGAAGAAGCTAGAGACAGACACACTGACAGTAAAAAGAAGTCATAGCTACTGGAAAGTGTGTGAGAATTTAAAACAAAAACAAAACAAAACAGAAAACCCTCTAAAACACAAGTCTAAGAGTCATTTATTCCAGGGGCAAATAGCTTCCCATACTTCAACATGCCCTCAGTTGTCAATAAAAGGGCAACAAGCTATCATGTCTCATGGGTAAGGAAGTAAGAAAGAGTACATTGCAATTCTTTTAAAAGTCCATCTACAAAAGTTAAACTTTTTAATAGTTCGGGGTCTTACAAACTATATGCCCCCCAAAATTTATCTCCAGAATAACTCATTTATCCTCTGCTCTTCTTTTCCACTATATTCACATTTCATGTTTCCACCAAAGAGCATGCAAAAGGATCAGGACAAATCTATAAACTAGGAAGACGAATTGCCACACTGAGAAGCTGATTTCATTACTTTATAATCAATGATGTGCTGGAGCTGACTCACACCAGCTCAGGAGAACTGGGTGTTCAATTTTCAGAAATTTCATCAGCAATTGTTAAACACAGACCTTATTAGGCATTAAATTAGGTAAGCTTACAATTGAATACATTATACTATTAATAAAAACAAAAGTAATCAATACTCAAAACTCATCACTTCCTAACCATTTTAACAGCTGCTACTATGGTATGTGCTCTTGCAGATGTTTATGTCTGTTGTATCTGTTTGGTGGAAATGCCTCTTAATCATGGACCATTGCTGTTAAAAAAAGGAAAGAGAAATAAAGATGAAGACCTCCATTTCTTCCTACCTTAAACCTGAGTATATGAGGATTTTCTGTTTGCAGCTGAGGCAATAAGCTTAAGAACTGAAAGACAACAGCTGGGGTTACACAGAAAGAGCCTGGTTCCTAGATGACACCACTGAGCCCTCACACCAAATCTAAAACCACCCAGACTCCTGGTTACGTGAGTTAATTAAATGTCTTTATTACTGTAGCCACACACATCTTAGCTGTTATGATATTTAACCTGGCATGTCCCTGGAAGGAGATCTCCACTTTCTGTAGGAAACATCGCCCTCTTCCCAGCTTGTGATTTTCCCAGACATTGTATCTGACAGCCCTACAGGAACGGAAAACTGTGGTTTAAAGCAGGTGAGACTTGTCCATATTTTGAGTGAGCCAAGGAGAGCTGGCACAAGTGAAATAGCCCAGGCCTCTGTCTAGGATGTCAGAGATTCTAAAAAGGTGCCACACACCTAATTTTACTTGTGAAGCCAAAGGTGGTGAAAAGTACCTGGTAAGGAATGGTCAAGGCCAAAGGTGTGGGCTGGAGACAAGACTTGAAGGCACATGAGAGTTGCCATAAGACACCTAAAGCGCTGTGTGTGGGAAAGGCCTGGAGTTGCTCTGTGTTGTCCCACTGGACCAATGGGCCAAAGTTAAGGGGAGTTCGATTTTAGCTTGATATGTCCAATTAGAGTTGCCCCATCCCAGATGGCTGACACTGTGAGGCTATGAGCTTCTAGGCCTTAGATGTGTCCCAAGCAAAGCACATCTTCATTGAATAGCAAGTCTCTACAGTCTCATTCAAGCCCCAAATTCTAAAATTATCTAATCCTCTTGATAACATGCAAATTATCTTCAGGGTCATAATCCAGTGATTAGAGGTGAGGGCAGGGCAGAGGCCCATGATGGAAGTAACCATGCAGAGTGGAGAATTTGCAGTCATCAATTTTTGAAGAAGGAATGGATGTGATAATTTCCTCCAAAAATTAAAAATAGAATTGCTATATGACCCAGTAATTCCACTTTGAGGTATATACTCAAAAGAATTGAAAGCAAGATCTCAAAAAGATATCTTCTGCCATGTTCATAGCAGCATTAGTCCCAATGGCCAAAAGAAGGAAGCAACCCAAGTGTCCATTGATGGATGAATGGACAAACAAAAAATGGAAGTAAGTTCTAACATGCCACAACATGGATGAATCTCAAGGATGTTATATTAAATGGAATAAACCATGCACAAAATAACAAATACTGTATGATTCCATTTATATGAGGAACCGAGAGGGGTCAAACTCATAGAGATAGAAAGTAGAATGGTGGTTACCAGGGGCTGGGGAAGGGAGGAATGGGAAGTTATAGTTTAATAGGTATAAAGTTTCAGTTTTGCAAGATGAAAAGAGTTCTGGAGATCGGCTGCACAACAAGATGAATGTACTTAACACTACAGATGAACACTTAAAAGGGCTGAGATGATAAATTTTTTAAAGGAATATAATAGTTAGGTATCTTCTAGAACTCAGATCCAGGAGATCTTTCCTCTACTTTCTTGAGTGCAAGGACCTTCCACCCCCACCTCCAAGGAGAGGCAAGTCTGTTCTCAGTGGCACCAAAGAGGAGAAAGCAGGTGCAGCCACTGCTCAGCATCTCTGCTCAGTAGCTGGCTGTGCTTTGGAGAGGCCATCGTGCCCTCCCACAAATGACTGCTCTGACTCCTGCTGCAGTCATTTCCCTATTTGAACAAACAACACTGAATAAAGGCACCAAGTTAAGGAAGAGATGCTTTTGACATCATCCATTCTGATCCCGCTGTTCTGAGACCCAGAAAGGAAAAATGATTTCGCCTAAGATCATGCTCCACATTAGTGACAGCCAAGATTAGAACCATGAGAGCTTCAAGAAGCGGCCTCTCCACTCACAGGTAGGTAGGTGGAAGTATTATTTAGCATGGCTAAAGAACTTCATATTTGCAAAGTGCTTTATGCTCATCTATTATTCATGCACTAATGAGAATACTTAGATTGTGCCTTTTCTCCAAGGAGCTCAAAGCACTTTGTAAATGTTAACTCATTCACCCCCTACGTCCCAATGGGACAGAAGAAATCCTCGCCCCTTGGCTCTGCACTTGGTAAAGAGTCAGCCCAGCAAAGGCACGATGGACAGTAGGCTCAGAACCAGGGATTTCCAGGTTCCTATACCCTTGCTGTCTTTTATCTACCTAAACAGCGTTCCTGGTACTGAAATACAAGCTCTAGGATCCAGTGAGATACCTCTCTGAGGCTGAATGACATGTATGGTACCAGAGGAAAGGGGTTGGAGTTCTAGGGAGGGGGACAAGAAAGGGAGTAAAGTCAGAAGGAACGTTTTTCCAGCCACACCATAATAGCCAACATTTACTGAGAATCCACGATGCACCAGACCAAACTCCTGAGTCATCTGATAGAATCCCATCTTATCCCTATGACTGGAGAGTGACTATCTCCCTTTTTCAAATGAGGAAACTGAGGCTTGGGGAGATTAGGAAGCTTTCGTACGGCCACCCCAAGACAGTGTCAGCACTGTGACCAGAGCCCAGATGGAACTCCAGGGCCTGGGCTCTGTGGAACTGCTTCTCCCCAGTGTTAGGGGATGGTCACGGCAGCAAGCATCACTCAGTAATGTTACAAAACCCCATTCTTGGAAAAGGTCACTTGCTCACCTAAGTCAATAGGGAGGCAGATGGATGAAGGAACACCACCCCGCCCCCCACTGCTCAAAAGGACATTCTCACCTTTTCCTCAGGCATGCTGTCCCCAGGGACTTGCCTGTACACATCATTGGTCATGTCATAACATAGCCACACACTTACAAGACCGTCTCTCCTCTACCAAACTGTAAGCTCGATGTCTTTCTTTCACATCCCTAGTGGCATCATAGTACCTGATGCCCAGAAGGTGCCCAGGTCATATTTGTGGGAAAGGAAGGAACAAGATAAGACTTTGAGACAGAATTTAATGCATATCTGACCCAACTGTCAATGATTTTATGATTCTACATTCAAAGCTATTGACATATACGTCATAAGTTTCATTTTTGAAATTTCACTCTGCACCCCTCATCTCCCCAAATAGAAACCCATTGATCAACAAGTGGTCATTGAGTATCTGCAGCATTACAGGACTGGGGGTTGTACTGAAGACATCATGAGGTTATTATCTTTATCCTCCCAGAGCTTACATTCCAGTTAGGGGCATAAGGATAATACACCAAAGAGGCAATTAATGAATGACACAAGATAAATTTACATGCTGATCTGGGGTTTAGACTGAGAACTCTGGGGAGTTTGGGTCTGGGGAAGGCTTCATAGAGCAAGACCTATAAAGATAGGCAAGCATGACTAGGCACAAAAGAAGACATCCTGCCGAGAGAACACATGGAGCCATGACAAGGTGATGAACATGTTCTGTGGGCAGGACGGGAGGAGGACCAGCCATCAGGAGCAGTGGGCATATTTCCCAGCCATTTCTTTACAAGTCACAGAAATTCCAACTCCTTGAAAACCAGTCATCAGCATACAATGTGCAATAAGCTATTCGACATTAACCCCAGTTCCAGGGAAATGTTTCCTTACCCCTTAATTCATTAACAAAGGAGGAAGGTTGTTTAAACCTGAGTATTCTTTAATGAATACTGACTCAGTGAGATTCATAACTTGAGTTGGAAACCTGGAAGTCAATAAAGAAACAATGCATTCTAAACAATATTAAAACTTCCTGGTACTGCAGTAATTAGAATTTCAAATCCTAATAAAAGACTGTACAGTTAATTAGCAGCAATCATAAAAGTCTAGGAACAAATATACTATGTATTAAATATTACAACTAATGTAATTGCTACACACCGATTGAAAAATTAAAGAGGGAGAGGTTAGAAAGGGAAAGTGTCACAACAGTGTCAGGTCAGAAACTGAAACACTTTTTCTCTTGGTCTTTGTGGCCACAATTCCTTTTTATAGTAATATTATTATCACAGAGTCTTTACTGTTGAATTAAAATGTTTTATTTCTCACTAATAGATTCCATTTCTTTAAGAAGCCAGGAAATTTGGCATACTCTGGTTAAGCTACAATCTAAACTACATGTCATTTTTCTTATCCTAGAGACCAAACTCATACATAAATACACATGGACACATGCACAAACACACACACACATGCACACACAACTGGTAACTGATTTCACGCACACGTGAAGTCAACAGCCATCTTTTCAGAATAAGTTGAAGACCTTAGGAACATCCCTCCCCAAATCACCCAAACATCCTTCACTAACCTGACAACACTCCATCTTCAAGACTCCCTGGTGAAAAGGTTCCTGGAGCAACACAGCACCCCTTATAAAATATTCTTATCAAAAAAATCAAACTTGGCCGGGCGCGGTGGCTCACGCCTGTAATCCTAGCTCTCTGGGAGGCCGAGGCGGGCCGGACTGCTCAAGGTCAGGAGTTCAAAACCAGCCTGAGCAAGAGCGAGACCCCGTCTCTACTATAAATAGAAAGAAACTAATTGGCCAACTGATATATATATAAAAAATTAGCCGGGCATGGTGGCGCATGCCTGTAGTCCCAGCTACTTGGGAGGCTGAGACAGAAGGATCGCTCGAGCCCAGGAGTTTGAGGTTGCTGTGAGCTAGGCTGACGCCACGGCACTCACACTAGCCTGGGCAACAAAGCGAGACTCTGTCTCAAAAAAAAAAAAAAAAATCAAACTTGATTCTGATCACACTCTAGATTTAATAACCAATTTATAGGAATTTATAGCAGATAGAGGAAACAAAGTAAACAATATCACAAGGATACAGATAGAAAAATCCAAATTGCAAAAAATTGTATAGGACAAATAACCCAGTTTTTTCAACAAATAAATTGCAAAGATAAAAAGAGATGGAATGAGAATCTACTGAAAGTTAAAAGATATTCAGCAATCATGCTCTTTGTTATTTGCTCAAAGGAGCTGAGGACTCATGTCCACACAAAAGCCTGCACACAAATGTTTATAGCAGCTTTATGTATGCTTGGCCAAACTTGGTAGCAAGCAAGATGCTCTTGAGTAGGTAAATGGTTAAATAAACTGTGGTACATCCAGAAAATGGAAGATTATTCAGGGCTAAAAAATAAATAAGCTATCAAGTCATGAAAAGAAATGGAGGAAACTTAAATGCATATTACTAAGTGAAAGAAGCCAATCTGAAATGGCTACCTACTTTATGATTTCCACTATGTGACATTCTGAAAAAGGTAAAACTATGGTGACAGTAAAAAGATCAGTGGTTTCCAGGGGTTGGGGGTAGGGTGGAAACAATATTTTTAGAGCAGTGAAAGAATTCCATGCTGTGTGAACGGATAATGCCAGATACGTGCCATTGTACATTTGTCCAGTCTCATAAAATGCACAACTCCCAGAGTGAACCCCAATGTAAACTATGCTCTTTGGTTGACTATGATGTGCCAATATAGACTCATCAATTGTAACCACTATGACGATGGATGACAATAATGGGGAGGCTGTGTGGGGACAGGGACTATATGGGAACTCTCTGTACCTTCCTCTCAATTTGCTGGGAAACTGAAACTGCTCTAAAAATTAAGGTCTATGTTTTTTAAAAAAAAGTTAAAAGACAATCCAATGCAACATGTGGAGTTTACCTGAATACTACTCAGACTTATATTAATACATATATTATTATATTAAATATATATATGAAAAACACTACTTGATATTCAAGATATTTTTGATGTTTTAGTCATGATAAAGGTACTGTGGTTATGTTATTCCTAAAAAGTCCTTATATTTTTGAGATACATCCTGAAATAATTATAGATGAAATGCTACAATGTCTGTATTTGCTTCAAAAAGCCAGTGAGGGTGGGAGAGTATGGGTACACATAAGACTGTCCTTGGCCTGGTAAATCTTGAAGTTGAGCAGTGGGTCCAGGGGGTCCATTACACTCTATTCTTTACTTTTGTGTGTGTTTGGAATCTAACATAATAGAAAGATTTTTTTTAATTAATTAATTTATTTTTTCCCAAATTCTGTGGGTACAAATATTGTTAGGGTTACAACGTATCTTGCCCCTGCCCCCCTCCCCACCCTGCTCTGCCAGAGCTTCAAGCGTGTCCAGTCTTCAAGTGGTGCGCCCTGCACCCACCTTGAAAGTGCGTACCCTTCCCCTTCTCCCCCCTTCCACCTGTTCACCTCCCATTAACAATTTTTTTTTGACATTTTGATTACAGTGTGTTTCTTTGCCTCTCCCTAAAAAGGGATAGAGGTAATCCTTTCCCCCCTACAATGTTCATTACATCCTTAAGATGTGGGTCTCCCCCCCTCAGATCCCTGTTGAACACTACAATTATTTGAACACCATAGTTTTAGGCTGTCAGTACCCATTTGATGGCGAGTAGATGTGTAGCCCATTTTCCAGGTCTTGTGTCGTCTCGCTTTGTATTACAGGCTTAAGCTTAATCCACGATAGCATAAACGGTGCTAGTTCACTATTGTTTCTTAGAGAAAGATTTTTTTTAACCTAAAAAGCAACAAGGCTCTTGGCTGTCATCTTCCACCATGGCTGCTTTGTCCTGAAGCCTCCTGTCAACCTTGCCTGTCACCCTTTGGGCAGGAGATAAGGACAGACCACGTCTCCTCTGCCCACACCCTGCAGTGGCTCCCAGCTCACTTGGCGTTGAGGCCAAGGTCCCAGCAGTGACCTGCTTCTTGAGGACACCAGGCCGGCTTCTGCTGAGGGCCTCTGCAGTCGAGGTCCTGTCAGCCTGAAACATCTTGTCCCAGGTCCCCTTATGGCTTGAGCTCTCTCCTACTTCCAGCCTACTAAAAGGTCACCTTCTGAGTGAGGCCTTCCTCGGCCATCCTGTTTAAAATCGCAAACCCACCGCATACTCATGTCCCCTCACAACCCTCGGTCTCATTGTCTCCTTTTCACCTTTCCTTATTTCGTGGCATGTGTCACCATTGACCCAACCATATACATTCTTTGCTTATGATTCGATTGTCTCTCTCCCCCAGCTAGAGTGCAAACTCCATGAGGGCATGACTTCTCTGTTTGCTTACTCCTGACACAGAGTAGGCGCTCAACACATATGTGTAAAATGAGTTCATGAAGACACGTTTGGTGGCAAGAGAATGTCAAGCCAAACCCTAGGAAGCCAACAAAAGGACCGGCTTGGGAGAGCTGGCCTGGGCAGGCTGCCTGTGGGACTCTGAGGAGGAGGCCCCTGAGGTAGGAGAGGGCTCCCTGGGCAAGATGGCTCCGCTCTGGCCTCCTACTTCTCCAGACGGTCTTCCTCTACCTAACATGGCCTCCTCTGGCCTTCCCCACCCTCAGGCTCTGCACCTGAAGACTGCATGATCCGCCTGCTTCTCCCTCCTCTGCTGTCCTATTGCACTGGTGTTGCAGACTGGAGTGCTGATTTTTTCCACAGATATTGTTACTCTTCTCTCCAAACTAGACTGAAAAGGAGTAGACTGCTCTTCCTTTCTTCCCAATCCCCATGGACCTTAGCCCCACATAAGCCACAGACTGACAACCCAGTTGCTCACACTGGAGACTCAGGCTTGATCCTTAACTCCAACCTCCCCAGTCAGTCCCCAAGTCTTCCTGATGCTCAACTCGAATTATTTCCCCCATTGTCTCCTCACCCCCATTGCCACTCCCTTAACTCAGGCCACTGTCAAGCTCACCGAGTCTCCCGCCTCCTGGCCCGCACCTTCCAATCTATTCCACACGGCGTACCCAGACAGCCTAACAGACAACTCAGATCACGTCACTTCTCTGCTTAAAGTACCTGGATGGCTCTTCATTGCCCTCTGAATAGTGCTCAGTCTGTTTATATGCCTTCCAAGGCCCTTGGTCATCTGGACCCTGCTTCTCTCTCGGGCCCCATCTGCTCACCCTCACTCTCTAAGCTTCAGCCAGACAACTTCTTTCAGTTCCTCCCAACAGGCCATGCTCTCTCTCCTGCAAGCCCTCCTACTGGAAGCTTTTCTCTTCGCCTCAAAGACTCCCCCACTCACCCCTCCTACTCAACTTCTTGTCTCAGCTGACACACCATTTCTTCCTGGAAGGCTCACTGGAAATCCCTGGTCTGGGTTCTGCACCTCTCCTGTGCACTTTCTGAGTTTTCACTCTGAATTATAATTTTCTGCTCCTCCGGCCACTTTTCCCCACAGACTGTAAGCTCTGAGGAGGCAGGGACTGTGGCATCCTCAAGAGCCTGGGACCCAACTAGGTATTCAATAAATACTTGTCAAATGAATAAAAGAAAAATGGAAACGCTTAATGATCTGCCAGCCCAAGCAAATGTGACTCACAAGAATTTGGGGTCAGGTGGAGCAGGGGTAATAAGGATGTCGCTTTAGTTAAAGTCCTGCCTAGCAGAGAAAGGAGGAATTCAATGATTTCTCAAGCTGCAACCCTGAAACTAGGAACACTTTGCTAAACATGGGAGTTGAAGGACTCCCAGGGTGGTGTGCTATAGCAGCTGGGGGAGTCCCAGCTTGGGAGTCAAGGCCACTGGCTTCCAGTCCCATTTCTGTAACCATTTAGCTGTGTGACCTGAGCTTCCATTTCCTCTTCTGTGAAGGACACCATTAGAGCAGTGATTTCTGCACTCTCAGATTGGATTCTCCCAGGAAGAGACTCTGAGGCAAAGATTTGAGTGCGAATTCTTTATCTAGGAGGGTATCCCAGGAAGCACCGGAAGGGAAGTGGGAAAGTGAGGCAGGCAAGGGCAGGAAGCCAGCAATGAGCGAGGCATCGATCAGGTGACCACTGTGGGCAACTGAAGCTCAATCATGCTGACAGACACCAGAGAACATGCTGCAGAGCTGTCCTACCTGAGGAGCAGGTAAGCAGGGTATTTAAATACCCACTTCCATCAGCCATTTGCTGGGGGCTACTCCCAGGGGCAGGAAGACCCAGCACTTGCAGCATGCAAGGAAATTAGTAGGTGCTTGCAGTCAGAAGCCATGGGGGTGTACTGGGACTGCTAGTGCCAAGAGGCTATGGGAAGGGCATCAACAGCATTAGCAACAACCTGGGGACTTACACTGGGCACATTCCCACCTCTTGCATTTTGTTCAATTTCCAAGGGAGTCAAGTGCAAACAAAATCAGGTCATGAGATTTGGCAACAGCTCAAATTATTCACTGTGATTTTTATTGTTGTACCTATGATCATTTGTGTATTTCTTATTTCTATAAGGCAGGGAAAAGTGCCAATTCAGCACTGCCTTGGGAGGGTGGCCTTGAAGGCGGCTGTAGAAATCTCTTGTGAGTGCTCAGAACAGCAATTTCACATCTTTGTTGCCTGAAGAATACTTCATCATGTTTCTGGGCCCTGCTTTTCCTTTTACAGCTTCAGGGAAACACTCAAATCCTATCCAATTAGATGTGCACAACTTCTGCTGTTTTGAATCTACCTACATGCAAATGAGACCCTAAGGGGCTGGTTCTTTAGGATGAAAAAAAGGGTGTGGGTACTGCCTTGGATTTTTTTTAACCTAGGCAGGCATCCTTTTTAACAGCAAAGAATCTGATTTTTCCATGAAGGTATTCCTGAAAACAAAATCAGAAACAGAAATGAAATTTTCACTGCATCTCTTGGTCACACCCAATACACCTTTTTTAACTACTGAATTCAGCCCAACATCTGGGTTTTGGTTGTGATTTTTCCTGCTGGTATGACTGTTTATCTTCATGACTCAGATGACCATCCTAGCTGGTTTTTTTTTTTTTTTTTTTCTCTCCTCAGTGTATCATTTGGGCACCGTGCAGACACAGCTTGAGGCAGTTTGGATGCAATGACTGATAACTGACTGATAACTGCACCAGAAGCAGATCTGCAGATTCTGCGTGGGGCTAGTATCCCTTTCAAATGCAGGTGACTAAATGACACCTGCCTGCCTCTCCCTCCTCCTCCCTCTACAAGGAAGGAGCCTCATTGACAACACGCACGAACACTGTCATGGGCTTCAGCCAACTCCATACAGTGCAGCGCTCAAATGAAACTCATCAGAACACTTGGAAATGACAGAGTGAACACCAGGAGCTTGCTTCTAATGATATTTTCAATCACTGAGGATTTCACTCTAAGCCATGTTTGTCTGTTTCTTCAAATTGCCAAAAAGGACATTAATAACATTATCCTTTCCCAAACTGAGGTAAGAAAGTCATCAAAGAGGGGCTGATAAACTGGGATTGAAACTCTGGGTTCTTCCCTCCTTTTCCTCCAATTAAAGAGTCAAACTAGCCATCTCCAACATCCTGAGAAGTCAGAAATTTCCCTGCAAAATGACCTACTTTGTTTAAAAACAGAAACATTGAGCAGCAGTTTTTTGTTTGTTTTCTTCATCTGCCACTTTCATATAACAACGGGTGATGGAGCCGGAGAAATCAAAGATAAAAGAAAATCCACAGACTCTCCGAAGACTTTACCTTTTATATCAATGAATGCATCAGTGCTACGCCCACCCACTCCATTTTCCTTTGTCACCAACAAGGAGCAGAATGACATGGTGAAAAGAGTACTGTTGCAGAGAGTCTGTGGGTCTGAGTTCAAGTTCCAGCTCTCTGTGACACCGGGCAAGTCACTTTGCCTCTCTGGGCCTCAGTTTCCTCTTCTCTTACCCCTGCCCTTTCCACTTCAATTATAAATATTGACATGCATTAAGCTGAACAGAGACCTTAGCGATTCCCAATGCAGCCTGAGAAATGGCTGTTTTTACTGAACCCATCAGAGGTGGAAAAGGATTAGCAAAGGTGTGTGAGGGAATTAGCATGCAGGTGTGACTGCAGACCACCATTAAACAAAGTGGATCCATAAAGGAGACTCCTGATTAAAAGATTTAGGTCTGTTGAGGTGGGGAGGAGGTAGCAGGCAGGGACTGGAACGGTCTCCTGCTCAGAATGTGAATATTTTCCTCTTACTGTCCAACTATCTGATACCCAAATATGTGAGCAAATGATTCTTGTAAGAGGCACTTGTCAGCCTTCTATTTCTGGCAGGATGGCATACTAAATATCCTGAAGGTCCTTGCCCATGAAAACATCTAAAATACTGGGAAAAATATAGAATTTACATTTTTTAAAGCATTGCTGGCCCATCACAATTGTAAGAAACACACAGAGGCAAAAGAGAAAGTGAAAGCCAGAATTCTGGGGCTGAATGATGCCAAGGCTGGCTTTGCCCTGAGGGTCTCTTCTGAAACCTGAACACCCCAAGGTTCCACTTTGGTGCTGCACTGGAGATTAGGTAGGGAGTCTAATAGGGGTCCCTGATGTAAGAGTGGGACTACAAAGAGCTATACCCTCTGTAAAGGGGCAAATGATAAATAAATCTGTTGCTCAGAAACAGTTAGTAGGAAACTTGTCTATTTCAGCCTCAGCATTGGGCGGAAAAAAATTTTCTATCTACAAGCTGGCCCTTGCACAGGATTTTGATCTGAATTCATGCTATGTATGTTGTCCAATAAATTTCAAGCTTAGATTTAACTTAAAACGATCCTGGAAACATGGATGAACCTCAAAAACATTATGCTGAGTGAAGGAAGCTAGATATAAAAGACTACATATTGTATGAGTTTCTTTATATAAAATATTCAGAAAAGGCAACTCTAAAGAGGATGAAAGTAGACTCATGATGGCCTGGGGTTCAGGGATGGGAATGCTGAATGACTATAAACAGGTAAAAGGGTCTTTGGAGAATTACAAAAACATTTTAAAACTAGATCATGATAATGGTTGCAGAACACTGTAAAGCTACTAAAATTCATTGAAGTGTATGCTTAAAATGGGCAAATTTTATGGTATGTGCATGATATCTCAATAAAGTTGTCTTTTCCAATGGTCTTGAATTAATAATGACCAGCAGAAGGAATGCAAGTCCTCTCTGGAGGAATATAACTTCACAAAGAATTCTCACAGATAAAGCTCCAAATAAAATGAGCAACTCACAGTCAAAAAACACAAAACACACAAGAAACCAAGACACTATGAGTGAGAACTAGCAGAAATATAGACAATGGATTAGCTCAGCAAAGACTTCAGATAAAATAAACAATAACCATATTACTATTTTAATTATAACTATGAAGTAAGAGATGCTTGGAAATATGTGCAAACAACAAGAGGCTCTAAATACAACCAGTATATTTGGGAAAATCCAAGAGATATTCCAGAAATGAAATATACATTTAATAATTGAAATTGTAATTGATTGTTTAAATAGCAGTTTAAATAGAGCTGAAGAGAGAATTAGTAAACTGGAAGGTAGATCTCAAGAAATTAACCAGAAGCCAGGGCAGAAAGAGAGTTTACAAGACATGTAGGATAGATTGAGGCAGCCTTCCATATGTCTAACCAGAATTCCTGAAAGAGGCAATAGAGAAAATGTGGAAGTAGTCTTATTTGAAGAGATAATGGCTGAGAACTTTTCAGAACTGTTGAAAAACATCAATACTCAAAATCAAGAAACCCAAAATAATGTTAAACAAGATTTAAAAATCAAGATATCTCATGGTATAACTGAAAAACACCAAAGACAAAAAGAAAATATTTAAAATAAACAGGAATAACAGAGAGTTCACCTACAAAGGAATGACAGTCAGAATGAGGGTTAACTTCTCAGTGTAACAATGAAAGCCACAACACAAAGGACTAATATTGTCAATATGCTGAGAGAAAATAACACTCAACTTTGTATTCTATTAGCCAGAGACAAACTATCTTTCAAAAATTAAGTGAAAATAAAATAATTTTTAGACAAAGTAAGAGAAAGAAAAAGGAAGACCACAGCACCACCAAGTCCTCCTTAAAGGAAATTTCAAAGAATGTACTTCAAACAGACAGAAAATAATTCTCAAAGACAAAATGGAATTATAAAAAATATTGATAAATGAGTGAATAAATGATAGACAAGAGATATTGACATATGTATGAGTCAATATAAATATTCATATGTTTATATGGATAAATGTGTGAGTAAATGGAAATAAGCATTCACTGATATAATACAATTTTAATAATATCCATCTTGTATGACTAAAAAACAAGACTCAAATGCAATGGAACTAAATATAAAGCAACGTAGCTGATAAGTTGGGCAAGAGGGGATCAGAGCTAAAGCATTATAAAATCATATTGTTCAAGAGGATGGTAAAGATATTTAGGCTTTGTTAAATTAATTGAGCAATTTAAAATGACCAAGGTAACTATAAAAGAAATATAGAGCACATAAATGATAAACCAAAAGAAGTTTGAAATAAAGCGAGAACATTAGTTTAAAAAAAAAAATAAAACTTGATCAACCAAAAAGAAGGGAAGGCTCTGGGAGGCCGAGGCAGGCAGATTGCTCAAGGTCAGGAGTTCGAAACCAGCCTGAGTGAGACCCTGTCTCTACTAAAAATAGAAAGAAATTAATTGACCAACTAAAAATATATATACAAAAAATTAGCGGGGCATGGTGGCGCATGCCTGTAGTCCCAGCTACTCGGAAGGCTGAGGCAGGAGGATTGCTTGAGCCCAGGAGATTGAGGTTGCTGTGAGCTAGGCTGATGCCATGGCACTCACTCTAGCCTGGGCAACAAAGTGAGACTCTGTCTCAAAAATAAAAAAGTGAAGGAAGAAGAAAACAGAAAATCAGGACAAACAACACAAAATGGTATTCCTACCATTCCAATGGTAGGAATAAATTTGAATATATCACTAATGAAAATAAATCCATTTCAATAAATCAAATTCTATGGTTAAAGCACATTGTTAACTTTATCCCTCAGTTTAAGGCCAACTTATGCTGAGGTGAAAATAAGTGATTCCAAAATCTCAGTAGCTTACAACAACAAAGACTTCTGTTTCAGTTATTTATTGCTTTGAATAAAACACGCCGATGAAAACAATGACAATTTATTGCTGCTTGTGTTGTGGCTTGGTTGGGCAGTTCTGTGCTCACTCGTGGGGCTGCATCCAGCTGCTGGATCAGTGGGAGCTGCAAAGTCTAAGAGGGCCTTGCCTTCGGTAGGGAAGGCTAGAAGGCTGAAACCTCAGTATCTGTAAAGTTTCTCATCATTCCATGGTCTAGCTCAAGCTTCTTTCCTTGCAACAGGGTCCCAAGAGAGTGCAAGTGGAAGCTGCAAAATATCTTGAGGCCTAGACTCTGGGACTCATTCCACATCACTTCTACCACCATTTCATGATATTATGAATCATGGCAAAGCAAATCAGGGGCCAGGCCAGATTCAAGCGAGTAGAGAAATAGTCTATACCCATAGACTAAATAGATTATAGAGCAATGGTTTCCATATTTCTTTCTTATTTCTTTCTATGCCACTGTAGGGAGACTCATTTCTACAGAGATTTCTCAGACAAGAAATGTTTGTTTGGTATTTGAGTTTTTTAGGGTCACATGTGTGACCTACAGGCACCACAACTCTCACAAAGTTGAGTTGAGTCCCCCAACTCTCACAAAGTAATACTTCAACAGGAAGATCTTCAACATGATCCTTGGTCTTCTCTGCAGCCCTGTATCGCTTTTATTATGAAACACACAAGTTAGACGTGATTGCAGACTGTCCCATCTTGTCTTCTGTTAATATTAACCTTGTCTTCCCAAGTAGAATGTAAGGAACCTTGCTGGCAGTGTGTTTGTGGCCCTTATATAGTATGTCACCCATTGCCAGGCAGGGCTAAACCTCAGCAAAATCTTAAAGTGAGTGGTTCTTTCTCTAGGGCCCTTTTCTTTTGCTCTCTTTTCCCCTAGTGGATTGTTCCATTTCCTTTTCAATCCCAAGTTCCTGGCATCTGCACACTTTTTGTATCTTCAAGCCAACCAAAATATAATTTCAGGAAAATGAATTAACCCTAAATTATAAATGGGTGCTTGAGTTTAAAGAGATGTCCAAAGAAACAAATCATCATTAGCAGAATTTCAAGTGCTAGCAAGATGGTAGAGAACTTATTTGGAGGGGTGGAAGTCTAATACTTTGGGCCTACACAAAATCCTATCTATCAATTATTTTCCTACTTCCCCCTTCCTGCCTGTAGCAAGCTTTAAAAATAAATCTGTGGGATATTTACTGTCTTTCTGGACAAGAAAACAGTAATAGAAACTAAGGTAGTCTCTCCTTCAAGTGCCTTATTGAATCGGACTAGCTTGACTTTCAAATAAGTTCACACCATACAATATAATAATGGGAGAATGTTGACAAACCTGGCCTTTTCATGATATTAAATACATTTCTGCTGCTGGACTAGCCAGATAAATACAGAATGTATGCCATCCAAAAAGCATGGCAGATAAGTATTCCATTTAAAGTTAATAATGTGCTATTAAAACTACATACGTCAAATTATTTCATGCATAGTGCAAACATATGATCTATCACCGTTAGGAAAGTCTTGAAATGCCTCAGGGCCATGCTAGATTATGAGTCTAATATATTTCAATTTCTGCCATAACCTCCTAAGAATGACTTGGCAGGTAAGAATCTCCTATTGTCTGCTTTCACAAATTCCATTTTTCAAGGGTTAGGAGAGTGACGTGGTTTAATCTTGGTGATAAACATTTGCATTGGCCTAAAAACAGATAAACAAGGGAATTGCTCCTGGGAAGTTTCTGTTAAAATGTTTAATGTGACAGAAGCTTTTTTAAAAGGGCCATCAACCAAAAGGTTTATTGGTGCCCAGCAGGGCTAGAACCTGTCTGCTTCCTTGCATACAGCTCTAGATGCAGTTCAGGCCCCACATGCACCTAGAGAGAAAGTTGAAACCTTTCTAGGATGAGCCAGGTTGGATACACATTCCTACAGCCCTTGATTTAGAGCTTCTCTCAAATTGCATGCATCAGTTGTGTCCAGACATTTGTCTTCGTTGACCACGCTTCCCACCCCTTTCCAAGAGAGAATACAAGTACCTGTCTGCGGTTCAGGGCTCTCTATTCAGTATTTCATTTGGAGCATGTTGCTGAATCCCAGCAGTAGGGTGGCCCTCCTTCTTTGGAGGGCCTCCTTCTGAGTCAGTCTCTCCAGGTGGGCTGGATATGTGTGATTTTAAGGAACTTCAAGACACTGAATTCCAGGAAGCATAAGTGAGTGGCTTGCAGGACATCACGGGAGGTGCAACCTGCACCCATAGCCAGAACCTACTTTCTCTGCCCCCGCCCCTCCCCCCACAGTGAAGCCTCCAGGTTCTAACTATGTAGGTTATAATGAAGAAGTCATCACCTTTCACTGAAACCTTGATGGAAAGGAAAGGAGAACAGGGATCTGGTACCATTTGACCCAATCCTAATGACCTTGAGCAAGTTGCCATTCTCTATAGTAGTGATTTTCAAAATACACTCACAGAATACCATTTCAGAATCTCCTGCCACAGATCTGGGCCCCATCCCAGGCTGGCTTACAGAATCAGAGTCTCTTGGTGTGGGGCCACACTCACATTTGAGAACCACGGGCTAAGGACTCTGAGTTTATTATCTGTCAAATGGGACTAACACAGGGCATGTCTATTCAACGAGATGACTATAACATCAAAATAGTGTAGGGTGCACTGTAGTCAAGTAGTACACAGTCTGATTTATTGGTTAAGAGCATATATGGAATCTAAACATACCTGAGCTTGAAACCTGGTTTTGCCACTTAGCAATTGTGTGGCCTTGAGAAAAAGGTATCTACTCTGAGCATCAGTTTTCATAAGCTGTAGAGTAACACCTTTAGTGTTACTTTAGGGAGTCACACGAGGACGAAATGAAAGGTTATATGTAAAATGCTTAACACACAACTGACATATGGCAAATATTTCAATCATGAACATATTTTTCCTCCTTCCCAGAGAATATCTCAAACACGAGTCAGAGTATACTTCCTATTTTACTACTGCAGTGATGCTTTTCCTATGGAACTTCCCAGCTCAGTCTTAAGTCTTACCCTTCATAAGCAATTGACCAGGCTCTCCCAGTCCCTGTTAAGACAGGCTTATAAATATTAATAGTTACTATCCTGCTTCTTTGGGACTAATAAATTGGTGTTTTTGCTTTCTGTGCCTTTCCAAAGATTTGCTGCTCTTCTATTTCCCTCCACCTCACATCTCTCTCAATTTGCAGTCCTAGACTATGGGGTAATAGTCCTGCCCACATAGCCACCATTCAAGAAAGCAAATAATATTTTTAACATATTAACAGACAGTTTATATCTAAGGGCAGATCTTCACAGCAGCTAGTGCTATGTAGGGTTGCAAAAGAAATTTTATAAAAGGCAAATTGCACAAAACCGAAAGGTTGGCTTCAACTGACCCTGGGAAATCCCTGGCAGCTGTACCCCCCTTAAATTGGCCTCTTCCAGCTCTGTTCTCAATATCCCAGGCCAGGAAAGAAGAGGGTAGAGGCTATTTGGTGTGGAGCTTGCATAAAAGCACCTAACACGCAAGGCCGCCTCCTTGTCCAAGGATCAAGTCAAAGGCTCCATCTGATACTGTAGGGGAGCGACCCTCCCCAGCAGTCTTTTTTAGTAATCAAAAAATATACTTATTTATCAAACTGTCAACAGGAATAAACTATATCCTACTTCCTCGTCCTTGCATTAGGGGGTGAGGAGGGAGTGAAGGAAGACAATCTATTTCACTTGTAATTAACCTCGGGCATGAGGGATCTTTCTGACATGTTTGCCCTGGCAACTTTTCCTCCAGAGTGAATAAAAACGCCCTCCTGGGGTGAGATCCTTGGTGTTTCCCTGCAGACATCTAACTGGATTCCAAATGCGGAAACCCTGAGAAAGAGACAGGTTTCCTGCCAGGTTTCAACTTGCACGCATTTCTGATCCCGTCGCTGATCGCCTGGGGCAGGGATCCGATTTTATACTTTGATAACACTCTGCGCTAGAGAGAGGCCCTACTCCAGGCATGCCCTGGGCGCCCCAGTCCTCTGGGACGCAGGAAGGCGCTGTTGTCGCAGGCCCAGTCGCTGGAGGAGGTCCCGCAGATCTGCATGCGAAAATCCATTGAAGAGCAACAAGAAGCATCCCCCACCAAACCCTGAGCTGAGTCTTCCGTCAAGGACCTGGGTTCGTGCACTCTACGCCACACCCGCCAGGAAGCTCCCTCGCCCCCGCCTCGCTCTGCCTCTGCCAGTGCCCTCCGCTGACCGATCGATCCACCGCGAATGACTCCAGGAGCGAGTGCGCGAACCCAGTTCCGGCTGGGCCTTAGTTTCTCCCGAACCGACTCCAGGCAACCCAGGGAGGACGAAGGCCGGCATGCCCCTGGCCCTCCGTGTACCCGATCTGATCCCGCAGCGTTTCCTTCCTCCAGGCTAGGAGAGGAAAGTCGGGAGGGTAGACCGAAGGTCAAAGACATCCCTTTAACTGTCCCTCCCAGACCTTTGCCAAGGTTCCGAACCCCACACCGACAAGTCAGAGAAAACCCGACGCGCGCCCCGCGCTCCTCCAGGGCGACCTGGCTGGGCTACAGGATCCATTACCCTCCGCCGAGAGGAAATCCCGTCCGTCCACTCGCTTCCAGGAGGAGTTGCCGCAGGGGAAGGCGCAGCCCGAAGCCAGCAACCTTGGCAACCCTGAGGGGGGCTCCCGGGTGAAGCAAGCATAAACAGCCTCCGGCATTTTCTTGAAGGCTGGGGCTGGGGCTGGAGCTGAGGGGCCCACACTGACCCTCTGGGGAGTCCCGCCAGTCCCCGGGAGGCGGAGCCGGCCCGCGCGGCCCTGCAGGCTGTTACGTGGCGCACCTAGGGGGCGTCGCGGGTTGCAGTCCTGCGCCCAATTCCTCCTCCCCCCGAAAGAAAGCGCCAGAGCTGGGGCAAGAAGGGGATGCGAGATCCGGTTCGTAACCAAAGCCTCGCTCCGCAGCACTCGCGCTTCCCACCTCTTTGGAAAGTCCACGCTGGAGCCTGGGGACCTACGAGCTCAGTCCAATCCAAACCGTGGGACGCTCAGAACTTGCAGGCACTTTCTTCCCAAACCCATTTGAGTCAGGGGTGGGAGGAGGGGACCGGGTCGAGCTTGAACTGCTTGCTCTCTCTCCCTTGATTCTTAAATGGAAAGACCATAACAGTTCTCCCGTTGCTAGTGCGGGCAGGATTCATTCTTCAACGCTCTGTCTCCATTTCTTTTCCATACAGACGACTGGTCTCAAGTGATGTGGTTACAGATGCGGCCTTAACCCCAGCCCCGCTCCCAAGCAGTGGAGAAGGGAAGGAAAAGGAGAGGTCTGGGCTTCCCCTCCACATCTCCACTTCTCAAGCCTGTTGGTCTTTTTCTCCCCCTACCTTCCGGCACCCCCTCGCCCCCAAATCACAGTCTCATTGGTATCCGCGCTTCTCCCAGGTAGAGGGGCCGGAGCGTGCGCCGGGTAGCTAGTGCTAAGTCAGCGCTAAGGCCAAACCTAGCCTTTTCCTTCGGAGACTAGTACAAAGTGAAAGAAGAACTGGGACGGGAGGTGTGGGGGGCTGCCGAACCTGGCGACTAGATATTACTTTGGGGGAGAGAGGCGCGTGTAACCCAGGAACTTTCTCCCCCTCTGTGGCCCAAGCGCACACCACCGTCACCCACCCAACAGGTTTGCAAACCCTGTGTCAAGCCCGAAAAACTCGAGCTGCTTAAAGTCATCTCGGGGGCTCAGAGTGGCAAAGCCCAGGGCGTCTGGGAGAGGGGGCGTTCTAGTCTTGCCGGACACTGAAGTCACTTGGTCGCAAACCTGACTCGCTCACTGGGTCGCCAGGCAAAGGCCGGCGGCGGCTTGCGCGCATGTGGACTTAGCCGCGCACCATCGGTCTGCGGTGCCTTCCACCCGCCAGCGCGGGGCTGTTCTCTTAATGAATTGCTAATGAGTTAAAATTGGGCAGCAGGCTTAATTAAAGCGTAGAGGCAATGTGTTTACCACATTGTAATTGAACTCATTAGGGCTATGGCTTTTTGTTTTTTAAGCAGCCGCCTTCCTTCTCTGCGTCGAATAATCTATGGGAAGCGTTTATTAGAGAAGGAGGGGGTAGGGGAGAAACAGTCCATCAATTCTTTCAATGAAAAAGACAGGATGGGAATGGGGAGGCGGATACAACGCAGATGTCTTGGTGGAGCCAGGGCTAGACCCAGGCTTCCCGAGAAGTTCCAGGGGTAGGGTGACCCGGTGAGCGCTCCTGGCACTTGGGAAATTGCCAAGGAAGGGGCTAGGCCAGAGCCTGAAAGGCTGCCTTTGTGACATCACGAGTCCTCCTGAACTCGGTCCTTATTGTGACCATACCCTCCCGGAGCGCTGGGCTCGGCTGGAACCCTGGCCCGCACTCGCCCTGCCACGCGGTTCCACACTTGTGATGACATGGATTCGACTTTTTTTTTTTTTAAGCAGCCTCTGTTTGGCCCTAAAGCTATCCTTCTCTGGGGGTGCTGAAAAGGACTCACTCTCCCGTGTCCAATCTTCCCAGCTCCCCTCCCCAGGTTCTGGAGACCCACAATAAGTGCCCATGACCAGTGCTCCCCGAGAACGCCGCCCTCTGGGCCCGATCTCACCTCAGGTGGTCTTTCCCCTGGAAACTGGAAGGGGTGCGGGTGACTGGAGAGGCGCACCTGCGCGCCCAAGGACAACCCTTCTGGCAAGGAGCGCACGCTGCTGAGCCGGGCTGCGCGCCCCCTAGGCGGATTGCCCCTCTTACCCCTGGCCCCACTGCAATAACTGGGCCTCCGACCCTCGCCTCGTTTCTGTCCCAGCCCGACCCCCGCTCATGGAGGGGTGAGAAGTAGAGTGCCGGGGCTGGGGCTGGTGCAGCGCTCTCCACCTGCCCTGCCCTGCCTGACCAACAGGCGGCGTCAGAGACCTAGGTCTGAGCTGGGGTGGGGGGTGCGGATCTGAGCAAGCCACGCCGAGGAGCTGGGCGTGAGGAGATCGACCCTCACCCCAAACTTACAAACTTGCCGGGGAGGGGAGTAGGGAGCGCCGAGCAGCTGCGGGGACTGCGGAGAAGGGGCGGGGCGGGACGGGACGGGGTCTCGCCGGGGACCGGGCGCGAGCAGGAGCTCCGGACCGCGGGCGGCGGGCGGCGGCGGCGGATCCCGCGCGGGGGAGGCGGCGGGCGCCGCGGGAGGCAGAGCTCGGCGGAGCAGCCGCGGGCGCGAGGCCGGCGGGAGGACCGAGCGCGGAGGGCGCAGACCGCGCGGGCGGCGCGAACAGGTAAGTGGCTTCATCCTCCGCCCTCGGCCTCCCCTCCTCTGGAGAATACCGGGTTGGAAGGGACTCCAGGAATTTCCGGCCCCGGCACGGCCTCCACGGCCTCACAGCTGACCCCAACCTCCACCCGCCCCTCCGTCCTTAATGCACACCCATTCCCAAGTCCCCACCCCGCACCATTTGTGGATTTTGTTCAAAGCCCCCCCCCTCAACCCACCCCGTCGATCCTCCACCCCATCCCACATTCTATCTCCGCCTGACCCGGGAGGTTGAGGTAAATTGTCTCTAATTTGTTGCTATAAGATTAATTGCAGAAGGTGGGTCGATTTGATTAAGGCAATTAATCTTTGATTACAGCGTTCTGGTGTCACTTGTGGGGGGGGGTGGAGAGCTAGGGGAGAGAAGGCAAACGGGACTTTTTGGAGAGGCTGAGGAAAGTAGCGCTCCCGCCTGGGACTGCATCCGAATCCTTGCCCCACGCCCCCGCAGCCCCAGAGCTCGCGCGGGCGTTTCAGCACCATCAAGCCCGGACAGCGACTCCCGCGGGCAAGCGCAGTAACTTCCCCACCCCGTCAGGTTACACATAGCAGGCAACGTCCGGAGCTGACCGGGTCCAGGGGTACATCCCCGCCCCATCTCCGGCCCAACCATTGGGCTTCCCTTTCCCCACTGCTTCAAGGCAGGATCTGGCCAAATGGAGTCCCTGAGAACCCCCAATAATCAAACTCTCCAAGGGGGAGGGGAAAGGGAGAACCGTCCCCCTAAAACGCCACCTAGAAAAGTTCCCAAAGCTGGAGTTTTCTCTTTTCGTGAATAATTAACGCCAGTCATAAATAACTGATGCAGGCAGCGGAGAAGGGAAGAGAGAGGAGGCGGGCGAGAGCCAGAGCAGCCAAAGAGAGATCGAAGAGTTTGTTAAAGGACCATTAAGGAAGCCTTGCTGGGAACGGCATTCCTCCGTAGATCGCGCAGAGCGGTTCCACCCTGGCGTGGGGTAAAAGCAGGGAAGAGAGGAACCCAGGGGAGAGGAGATTGTGCTGACCGAGCTCGGAGCACCCATTCTGGACCCAGTCTCAGCACTTTCACCATCCCCTCACCCAGCCCAGGCTCTTCCCAAGCCCTCTGGGACCTCTAGTCACGGTCTCATCCCCATGCATAGGCCCAAAGTGCAGACGTCCTACGGATAGATAGCAGAGGCCCATGGATGAATCTGGGCTTTGAGCTCCGATGGTTCAACCCAGGACTCTGGCAAGACCTGCCCAATCCCAGCTCATTTGCAGGCACCTCTCCTTGGCTCCCCATCCTAGACCACACCATTTCATTCTTTTCAAACTAGTCCAAAGTCTTGAGGCCTGAACTTCCAGCTTGTTCTTTCCCCCCTTTCCCACACCAGAACCTGCAAGAACATGGTATTTACAGTGCTCTCCCCCTCCAACTACCTCAGTGTCTTCCACTGTCCTTCTATCATCTCCAATTCCTGACATAGTCAAAGGGTCTTGAGCATGCTGGCCTCTGATATCTTGCATCCATCCCAGCTCTGCACTGGGCCTCTTGTGCAGGGATCTGAGAACCTGGAAGAAATCCCAAAAAGAAACCTTTGCACCTAGGCTGGAGACCTATGCCAGGGCTTTTTGGCTTCTCTGGGAAATACTGGCCTCTCACCAGCCAGATAGCCTTAGTTAGCAAGTGCATAGAGAGCACAGTCATTCACAGGAGCTTATTGGGGCCATCCCCTAAGCAAAGCCATGTCTTTTTCCTTATGCAACATGGCATAGGCCCTAGGAAGAAGATATTGTAGACTGCATCAGCCATCACTGTCTGTAAGGTGGGGTTCTGACTCAGGAACCCCCTTTCTGAGCTTGTCGTTTGGTTAACAGCTTCTACCACATCCACTTCCCTAATGACCGTCTCTTGACCTCTGGGTATACTAAAGGCCAGCCTGACTTCTGGTATTTCTGGGCTGGGAGCTGAGTAGCTTTCAAAGAGAAAAATTGGTGGCCAAGCCTCAAGAAGCCTAGGCTTAGACTTTTAATGAAAATTTTCTCTTCTCTTTATGTGATATAAAAGAAAACACTAAAACCAGTTTTATTTTCTCACCTACCTCATGCCTATCTCAACATCCTTCAAGCCCTGAGCTCTACCTTTTAAGAACTTGGAAGTTTTGAATGGGAAAGGGAAATAGAGGCAGAAGAGGAAAGTCTTGGAGAATTGTCTCTCCACCTCAATAGGAACATAACAACCTAGGAGGATTGTTGTGAAACTAGACAAAGGGTGGGAGGAAATCAGATGAGGGGGAGGCTAGCCCTGGAGCCATGGATTGTTTACTTCTCATATAAAATATAACTCCCCCAAGCAGGAAGTTACTGCAAACAAGTATCAATAATGAATGAATCTCCTGTAATAAAATACTTACATAATTAGCACAAGTCAAGTGGTTGCATTATGTTAACCTTTTGCAACTCTGAGCTGGAAAATTTTCCTCCAGAAATTCTCAGAATGCCGTTTTCATTCTCTAGAGAGGGTGAGAACCAAGCACTCACCCAGGCTTCCACTCTGTTGTGATATGGTTTCCCATTTCTGAACCAGAACGTAAGTACTTCTGAAATATAACAGAAAACTCTCTTTGGTGAATTCAGAACAGTCATTAACATTCAGTTTTAAGTGAATGTTAACAGTAAATAAAGAAATCTCTTGATTGTAATAGTAGTAACAAAGCAATAATTACCCAGTAGGTGGTCATCAGTAATGATAAATGTATCATTATTACTGTGTGAGTCTGGGAACTCGGTTTTGGAAACTACTTCAGACTTTTTAGTAGCATGGCTGGTTACAAGCATTTCTTAGCCTGCAAAAGCCATATAATTTTATACACAATTTAGGTGAAAATAAATTTAAATCTGTATATTACATTTTTAATTTCAAGTTAGTAATTAAAGTTGGTTCATTATATCTCCTCTGAAACCCTCAGTGCTCATCTCCATGGTTTGTTTGTACAATTTGTTTCTAAGACACCCAAGGTTACACAGTTCTAAAAGATGGAAAATTTAATTATTTGCCAACATTAAGAGTTTGCCGATGATATCATAATGTGTCTTGGAAAAGTTTGGGATGGTATTGCCTTTGGTCTGCTTAGCTATACTTTCTCTTGGAACCCCTTAAGCCCTATGGAGGAAAGCCTTTTGTGTTTTAAAAAAAATACTTTTAAATACACAAAAATAGGAAATTTCTCTCAGTATTCTCTCTAAATATTCACTGATTGCTATGTTTTCAGAGAAAAAATATAAATGACTCCGATTTCTATCCACCTCTTCCCTGGGATTTATTTTGCTAATATCTAATTTTACCTCTTTGCTCCCACTGAGTTATAAAGTCTGCAGGCAGGAGGAAAGCTGAAGGCATGAGGCTTATTGGGCAGTCAGAGAGCACATGATAGTTTAATAGTGTATTAACTAATGGAATCAAGCTTGATGGCAAAGTAGAAATTTTTTTCAGAGGGAGGGGGTAAGGATTGGGAAAAAGAGCAAGCAAGAAAAAAATGCTTTATTTCCTCAGGAAATAAAATCCAATGTTCCTTCCACCAGTGTCAGCTGCAAAGATGTAAAATGTACATCTATGTCATTTTCTCTCCTGTGCATGTCAACAGACAATCTACACCCCTCCCCCCCATTCCCACTCTTCTGCCTCCTCTCCCCAAGCTTTAAAATGTCCTGCTCCACATCCTCTGTATATCCTCAGCCTTAGTTACTTCTTAAACTGGCTTCCTGAAATATAACAGCCAGTTAGAAAATAAAATAATCCCCGAGCCCCTTTTCTTATACTTGGTGGTAGTTGGAATCTTTGTATGATGAAAGATTCTTTTGCAGAAATCCACCCAAATTCTTGCCTTAGTTTTCTCTCTCACAATCTCCATTTCTTGCTCCACTTTCTACCTCTCCTCTTCTCCTTTTTTCTCCTCTCCCTTCTTTAGGAGTGGCAATCAAAAAAAGGCAAGCATCTTCCCTGTTATTCATTATTATAACAGCATCTTTGAGATGCATCTTTGCCAATGAAAACTCCATGTAGATGCCTATCCTTTTGTTGCAGCGGCCTAGGTTATTCAGGAGCAGAGACAAAAGCCTGAAGTGATGTGATCTAAATGAGCTCTGGGGTTTTCCAGCTGGGACCACCTCCATTTCAAAGGACCCCCTCCTTTTCAATGTGGGGAGGAGGAGGGTGGAGGGGGCGGGTACATATGTGTATGCATGCACAGAGAGAGAGGGAGAGAGCAAAGAGAAGAGAGGGAAGGGAGCGAGCTTAGTGGGCTTATTCCCTCCCTGCACCAGCATTCCTGTTTCATGCACATTTGCAGGTGTGTTCAGGGAGATCATGCATCCATGGGCTTGTGTGTGTCTCAGGTATTTTGTGTGCCTTTGAATTTTATCTTGGTCAACTAATATTTGCTAAGTGACCACCAAGTACATTAAGTTCGTCTTCCATTCTGGATTTTATTACTTCATGCAAACTATGTGCACATGTGTGTGCCTTGCTGTGTTTACAGGTTTGGGAGGACTTATGAACAAATGTGGATTCTCTGTTCTAATAAAGTCCAATAGCAACTGTTTCAATTAGTCCCTGGCCTCTGTGAACTGGTAGGGTAAAAACCTTCTCTGCCACTTACCCAAATGCAAGTTTTCTTTTGAGAATGGTTTCCTCTGATAAAGGGAAATGAAGTCTTGGTTCCTCCTCCCACAGTCTCTATTTCTTACAAAAATGTTTGTTTGGAGTGTAAGAAGAACTCACTGATTGGTGCATGCGGAACCCAAGGGATCACTGGGGCAGAAAACAGATCCTGCAAATTGTGCTAATTTCCCCTTCCCTTCCCCAAATCTGGTTTAGGATTTTAGGTTTGTGCTATCATTGAACTTCTCTTGGGCTACTCTGGCCCCAGGAAGTAGGGTCCTTGTCCATAGTTAATATTTTAGAGGAGATTCAAAGAGTGAGCCAGTCTCAGAATGCTGAAAGGCCTTTCTAATTTCTCCCATAACTTCCAGCATGAATGAGTGTTTTGATTGCTCCTTGCCCTGGTTTGCTTCCTGTCACTCCAGCTAGGGCAATGGAGAAAAAAACAAGGAGTCTGAGCTGGGTTTTCAAGGCTGCAGAAAGCTTTTTAGGGTAGAAAGTGAGGATTGAGGGCTACCAGCAATCATTATCATTATGGCCATTATCATTGCTAATTTTTATTATCAACATACTTAAAATAGGTTAAACAAACACTAGCTGGGGTTCTGGTCAACTGTATATAAAATAAACACTATGCCAATTAAGGGCAGAATAAAGTTTTAAGGAAAAGGACTAATTTTCCTCCAGGGAACTTGATTCCCCTCTGCTCACCACTAAGCTAAAAATGTCTTTGATATTTTTTATTCTGGAGTCAGTGAAGATTTGTAATGTATCTTGTGACAGGACAGACCTAGCTCTCATCCTCATTCTTTGAGGAAGGTGCTGCTTTTAAAGCTACCACATATTAAATGACTACTGTGTGTCATGCACTTTGCATATATGATCATATTTAATTCTTACAACACCCCTGCGGGCTACCTATCAGTCTCCTCATTTTGCAGATGAAGAAACTGGGGCTTGGGAGGTTAGGTATCTGAACAAGATTCCATAGCTAGTAAGTAATTGAGGAGAAATTTGTACCTAGTTTCATCTTACTCTGAATCCCCTGTAGTTTCTAATATACTAGAATTTTTCTGTACCTGACAGTTCTGCCAGTCTTTCAGTTTCTTTCTGGGCCACATGGGTCACCTTTTACTGACTTGGGACTAACAGGAAAACCATTTTTTGACCTATCTGGTGCAAAAACACCAATGCCAGGAATACTTCTGGCAGGGACACAGTAGCAGTAATATTTCTACATTAGAGCTGAGAATGGGGTAAGAGAGAATGGGAGAAAGGGATAGAGGCTGTTTCTTTGATCTGTAACTGTCATGAGTTCCTTAATACCCAAGCTGGGAGTGGAAGGAGAGGGGATATCTGGTGTTTCTGGTTGTGATGAATTTTTATTAAGGCCTTTATCTTCCTTGCTGTCATGGCAAGGAAAGGGGTGGTGTTGGGGGGATGCTGAATTGTTCAGTCCTTGAAGATGGAGAATGTGTGGGAGAAGTAGGAGATGTGGTTCCGTATTGCCCCTTGCCTCCCTCTTAAGTCCAAGAGGACAGAGCTCAATTGAGGGCTCCGATGGTTTCAGGCTAGGAGGCTTCTTCCGGGAGGGCCTTGAACGCAGTAGAATCTGCTATGCCTTCTTGGAACGATGCATCGCGTCAGCACCGCGGACAGCTCCCATCTCGGCTTTGGCTTTGGTTTAGGTTCCCCCAGGGTCCGCCGCCCGCTCAGAAACCTGACTGCTTCCAAACCGGAGGACTCTGGGCTCCGTCCCGGCTGGCTTGGGGTTCGCTTCAACCAATTGCTAAAAGCTGTCGCTGGAAACACATCTGCTCTGCTGTACTGGCCGCGTGCGCTAGCATCGAGTCGTCGCCTCCCGTTGCGAGGGGGCCAGCTCGGTTTGTGGTTTTCCTTTGGGTCCGGCGTCTGGGCTCCTTTACCTGTCCTTGGCCTGGGTGAACCGCAGCCGCCCGGAACGGAGATGGGAGTGGAAATGCTCTCCTCCAAGCGGTGATAGATCATGCAAACGGGTGACACCAGTTTAACCAATAAAACAATTTGAATCAATTAGCCGGCTGAGGAGAGTCCCGACGTGTAAAATGCATGTCAGCTCGAATAAGAAAGCATTGATTAACTCGGGCCGGACCACCCTCCTCCCGCCACTGCCATCTCCTCCCTGAGTCTGCCAGGGTCCCAGGGGACAGGACAGGGACCGACAAGGACCCCGCAGAGGACCAGCAGGCTTGTTCAAACTGAGGAGAAAGCAAAGCTTCAGAGAGACGGTGGGTGGCAGAAAGTTGCTCACAGACTCAAAATATACAAACAGGCTGTAATTCCGCAGTTGAGCCGCGGTCTCAAGATGAGGATTCTCCGGGAGCACGAAGTTTGCTTTGAACAAAGCTTCTCCACCTTCACCTTCACCTTCCAAAAATATAATTGGCCAGACGTTTCAAACAGGCACCCCAGACTCATTGGGGAAATAAAATACTGAACTATTCTTAGAATTATTTGTGTAAAAACATTTAACCTAATACCATACGATTCTCTCTCTAGTGAAACTTTTTATGTTAAAATAAAGTTATATATCCTGTTTGTCCTACCAGATGGGGTGGGGAATAAAGTTGCAGGCTTGCATGCAGTAAGCCCCCAAAGTAATGTGTGAATGTTTCTGTTTAAAGATTCAGGTAAGGAGGTGACTGCAGGTATCACCCAGGTATGCATTCACACCTCAGGTAACCAGGGATGGGAGGAAGGCAAAGATGTGGCCCATTTCTCTTTTCAAAGAAATGTTTTTGAAGACAGCTTTTTTCTTTTAAGGTATGAATCTGTAATAGGAAGAGGAGCCTTATGGGGTAAAGATGGCAAAGGAACTAGACAGTAAAAAGCAAAGACCAGGTGCTCCCTCCCCAGCACTACCTAGGCATTTTCTTGTGGCACCTTAGCATGATGATAAGACTTCTCATTTCTCCCGGTTTTCAGTCTCTAAGTCCGCCCATTTCCAGGCTTCCCTTACACCTGGCTCAAGCTTTCTTTCTAGCAGTCCAGACGCTGGAAACCTGCTCTGTGGGAACTCCTGACCCCAGAGAGGAGGCAGGGGATGGGGGAAGAACCAAGTCTTGCTTTGGATCTTTCAGAAGAGCCGGGGCCTTTTGCGTTTCTCCAGAAGGGACTTGTGAATGACAATGGCGCTCTTTTGGCGGGTGGGCTGGGCAAACAGAAAGCCGGAGTTTCCCTGCTTTTTAGGAGAGGAGGCTTTCAGGGCTTGGGGAGCAAGTGCTCAGTTGATTTCAGCCCCTTAGGACAGAATCTAATTTGTGCCCTTAATGCCCTTAAGAAACTAGGAGATGGGTGAAAAATTATTTCACTGCTCTTGGAAACATGTGCCACACAAACCTTTCAATTGCCATGGCTCTGAAACTGTGTTTTTCTCATATTAATTCAAAATAGCAGCAACTCCTGAGCAACAATCCCCTCACATTTCTGTTCATTTGACTTCCCTTGGTTTTACTAATGTTTGATGAAGTGTTAAGATTTCATATGTTTACTATTGTATTTAGCAGTGGTTTATTGTTGATTCTGTGACAGAGTCTGGTCGGGCTTCTGGCTTAGTGGAGGTTATTCACTTATTTCCACAACTCTAAGACTGTTTCACCAGGCATCAGTTGGAAATTCAGCTATGGTAGTAAAGGAAAAACTTAAAGGATTCTCCGACTCCACCCCCAGCGGGCATTCTCAGAATATCCTCCAAATAAATGGTTTCTTTCTTTTCTGATAAACTAGCTAGTGGTTGTTTGACTCTTAACAGCTGGTCAATTCGGAGGCAATGTATTGACACTTCACTACTATCCTAGGGTGTGCCTTACTTTGAGGAAACTACAGGGAAAGGTTTTCTTATCCTAGTTGTCTTCAGTGGGGAGCACGCCTGTACATGGTTTCCTAAGGAAATGTACTTCTTCAGGGAAATTGACAACTTGCTCAAGGACCACTCAAGGATGGGAATTCCCCTGCTTCTCTACCTCACCTTTTCCTTGTGCTAAGGTGCCCTGCATGGATCTCATTAAACGGGTTGGCGAACTATTCCGGATGAAGTTGAAAGACGAATGCCCACATTGGGTCCTCACCTACTTGTACACTTCATAAAATAGAGAAAGCTGCAGTGACTCTCCGTATCTTTTCCTAAAAAGCAAATTGTATATGCAAAAGTAGGGACACTGTTCTTTCTTCCAAGTTTTTAGATTGGGCACCCTATGTGGAAACTTCTCCTCTTTTTCTCATTTCACAGCGTTTCAAACAAACGAGTCGCTGAAGCTAATCTATTGGCGGCTGACTGTGGATTCTATACGTTCGGAGACACTCTGAGAGGCTACTGATTTGCACCGTGTAACAGACGGATCATTCATGAAGGAGCGTGACTCAGAAATGAGGGGAGGAGACAATAACAGGCAGGAATACAGTTAATTTGGAGGCATCCTTTTAGAATCGGGGCCTCCAGGATCCAGGTCCCTGGGATGCATGCAGACTGTTGTGCTTTCCACTCCTAAATCAGATCTGCGGCTCCAGCACCATTGCTGCGTTTTGCTCCTGGGTTGGGGAGGTTGCTGTCAACAGCGGGTTGGTTAGGTGGTAGCTTTCGTGCCTGCCGAGGAAGGATCCCTAGGTTGCTCGCTCTCGCTTTCGCTCTCCCCCTCCCTCCCTGTAACATGCCAGCCCTTTAATGTGGAGTGTCAGGGAGACGGTGACGTCACCCTGCCCGCTGGGTGGCGTCCCCTCGGTCCGACACGAGTTCAGAGACAGAGAAAGGCGCTGTCAGACTGCGCTCCACTTGGGGCTCGCCTGCCGCAGGTTTCCGCACGCCCACACTTTCTGCGGTCCAGGGACGCCGGGCCGCAATTCAGGCCATCTTCTCCCCTGGCCGGGGTTCGAGCGTCATTAGCTCAGACGAGAGCCCGGATCTTCACGCAGAACCCGCCGGAGTCCCGCCCGCTGGATTCGAGGACCCGCTTGGATGCTTCGCCTCCGAGCGCCCTCGGAAGATGGGCCGGCAGCCACACGCCTAAAGACACCTAGGAGTTACCAGGTACTGCTGGAACCGGCCGGCCCTAACTCGGCACACAGCTTGCGGTTCGCTATTTCAGTTCCCCAGCGGTGCGATTTTCCGCGCTACGTGGAGGGGCTGCGGCGGGCTTCGTTGGTGACTGGTTTGGGAGCCGGGAGAACTAAGTTCGGGATCTTTGGATCGTGAGCAGGATAGGGAAGTTCCCCAGCTTCCTTTTTCAGTCCAGCTAACTTTTAATTGTCTCTTCTGCCCTCGCTCCCTTAAAAAAAAATCTCCCAACCTAAACCTTCTTATTTGTGTCTCTTCTCTGACAGGAGCTTTTGTAAGGGTTTGGGGTGAAAGTGGAGGACACCCAGAGGAGACACTTCTGCCTGGTCTACCGCTGCTAAGGCTGCGGGTCCCTAAAGCAGAACCAGCCCTCCTCCTGGGCAGGCCCGCTGCACGCATTGCTGGGGAGCGAGAGTTCCAGTTATCCCAGGGTCTTATTAAGCTAATACGAATCTCGTTTGGAAGGGAAATGAGCATCGAAGGGCCATTTGGCGAAGCTAGGTTTGATCGTAGCAGGCTCAGGTATCACTGTGCCTTGAACTGCCATGTAACGCCCTGTCCCCTGGAAATATTGTCTCTGATCCATCCGAAGTGACAAGCCAGGCTTCCTCTCGTTTGATCGCGTCGAGGTTTGTTCAGCCTTCCTGGAGGCCACCAAATGTAATGAGAGCTGAGGATCCAGGGGGCAGCAGGGCAGAGGCTGCAGTATAGATGCCACGGGGGGCCCAGAGAGAGGGCACAGATGTGACAATTTGCGTGAGCGAGTAGGATAGTGCATCCTCTGAAATCGCTGTAATAACAAACTGTACTTGGTGGAGTGTGGCTATACCATGGCCACTGGAGATTTTCCATGGCAAATAATAGTCTTGGCCAATGTGCTATGACATGTAGCTGTGGAAAGGTCACTGTTTGTTTTCCTAGGGAATGAGTGAATTTGCATGTCTTGACTTAACAACATTGTCACACAAAGGTTTTTTTCCTATTCCTTTTTCTATATTTGCAATTTACTGGATATTTTCCCTTATGGGAGCACTCAATTGACCAGAGATGAAGTTAGGAATTTTACCACAGGCCCAACCTGGGATTTTGACTTTCGACCCTCCCACAGATTACCTGTGCTGGGGGAGGGGGCAGCTTTTCCCCAATAAATATATAATCTACATAGATCAAGGGGAAAAAGGTCACAGAAGGTAGTTCACATTAAACTAAATTTGCCTTTTGAAGTCTGCCAATAAAGATCCCCAAGGATTCTTCGTTCCCTTGCACCATTTCTGGGTTTAACACACTTGCCTGTACTTACTTTTTTTATTGTCATGGAAATGACAGGAAAACATTTTTTTAAATGTTTCTAATCTTCAACTTTATCTTTTTAAGCCCCTTATCTGGGACCAGAACCACTCAGTTCAGCAAGTGGGGTTTTGAAATGGATAACTGAAAGAGAAACACTCTATTTTGGTGCAATTGTGTATATGGCTTTGTACATTTTTTTCACTTAAAAAATTCTAATTACAGTGAAAAAAAATCTAATGGCAAGGATAGCTGGAAAGGGATTTCGTTTTGCTTTAATGAACTGTGTTTCAACCAGTAGTGAATTTCCCCAAGGAAACCACAGATACCACAAAAATCACTTTTTAAAAGGTTTGGGTTTATTTTTTTTAAACTCAAAATCAATCTATTTTCAAGCAAATGCGAATGCTCTCTCTCTCTAAATTTGGGTTTCAATAGCCAAGCTCCAGTTTTCCAAAACTTTCACAGTCTGTACTAGTTACAACTGTTATTATTTCCTAATTTCTAGCAGGCACACTATTTTATTCCAACAGCTGCTATAAATCCAGGATAAGATCTCAAATTCCTTGGGAATTGACTGCTATATGTGTGTGTGTGTCTATACATATATGTATAGACACACACACACATATATATATACACACACACACTTCATTTACTTTGAATGTTTAGAAGTACCTTCAGATCTCTGTATCTCTAACGGATAACCTTGAAGGAAATTAAAAGATGACTCTTGTGTCTGATACTTGGTCACTTTTTCCAGTAATAATCATGTCTTAACCAAAGCAAAGAAGTTATTACAATTCTTCAGTTAGCGATTTCCCCCACCCCTCTGTTTTATTACGAAAAGGCTCAAATCAATGCTTTCTCCTTTCCCTTCCAGTCTCCAAGGCAGACCCGGAGGGCTTGGCCCGGGGTTCCGCGGCGGAGGAGATGGCTTCCAGCCCGCTGCCGGGGCCCAACGACATCCTGCTGGCGTCGCCGTCGAGCGCCTTCCAGCCCGACGCGCTGAGCCAGCCGCGGCCAGGCCACGCCAACCTCAAACCCAACCAGGTGGGCCAGGTGATCCTCTACGGCATTCCCATCGTGTCGTTGGTGATCGACGGGCAGGAGCGCCTGTGCCTGGCGCAGATCTCCAACACACTTCTCAAGAACTTCAGCTACAACGAGATCCACAACCGCCGCGTGGCGCTGGGCATCACGTGCGTGCAGTGCACGCCAGTGCAGCTGGAGATCCTGCGGCGCGCGGGCGCCATGCCCATCTCTTCGCGCCGCTGCGGCATGATCACCAAGCGTGAGGCCGAGCGTCTGTGCAAGTCATTCCTGGGCGAAAACAGGCCGCCCAAGCTTCCGGACAACTTTGCTTTCGACGTGTCGCACGAGTGTGCCTGGGGCTGCCGTGGCAGCTTCATCCCCGCGCGCTACAACAGCTCGCGCGCCAAGTGCATCAAATGCAGCTACTGCAACATGTACTTCTCGCCCAACAAGTTCATTTTCCACTCCCATCGCACGCCCGACGCCAAGTACACTCAGCCAGACGCTGCCAACTTCAACTCGTGGCGCCGTCATCTCAAGCTCACTGACAAGAGCCCCCAGGACGAGCTAGTCTTCGCCTGGGAGGACGTCAAAGCCATGTTCAATGGCGGTAGCAGAAAGCGTGCACTACCCCAACCGGGCGCACACCCCGCCTGCCACCCGCTTAGCTCCGTGAAGGCGGCAGCAGTGGCAGCCGCGGCCGCAGTGGCAGGGGGCGGGGGACTGTTGGGCCCGCACCTGCTGGGCGCACCCCCGCCGCCGCCGCCCCCGCCACCCCTGGCGGAGCTGGCGGGCTCACCGCACGCTCATCACAAGCGGCCGAGATTCGACGACGACGACGACTCCCTGCAAGAGGCAGCCGTGGTGGCCGCCGCCAGCCTTTCGGCTGCAGCCGCTAGCCTCTCAGTGGCCGCTGCCTCGGGCGGCGCCGGGACTGGAGGGGGCGGAGCCGGGGGAGGCTGTGTGACCAGCGTCGGCGCTGGCGCCGGGGCAGGAGCGGCGGCGGGCGCCAAAGGACCGCGCAGCTATCCGGTGATCCCGGTGCCTAGCAAGGGCTCTTTCGGGGGCGTGCTGCAAAAGTTCCCAGGCTGCGGGGGCCTCTTTCCTCACCCTTACACCTTCCCGGCCGCAGCCGCCGCCTTTGGCTTGTGCCACAAGAAGGAGGACGCGGGTGCCACAGCCGAGGCCCTGGGGGGCGCAGGTGCTGGCGGTGCGGGCGCGGCGCCCAAGGCCGGTTTGTCCGGCCTCTTCTGGCCAGCGGGCCGAAAGGACGCCTTTTACCCGCCCTTTTGCATGTTCTGGCCGCCGCGGACCCCCGGCGGGCTTCCAGTGCCCACTTACCTACAGCCCCCGCCACAGCCGCCCTCGGCGCTGGGATGCGCGCTTGGTGACAGCCCGGCCCTGCTGCGCCAGGCCTTCCTGGACCTGGCCGAGCCCGGAGGCCCCGGGGGGAGCGCTGAGGCTGCGCCCCCGCCGGGCCAGCCCCCTCAAGTGGTGGCCAACGGCCCGGGCTCCGGCCCACCGCCTCCTGCGGGAGGCGCGGGCGCTCACGACGCGCTCTTCGAGTCGCCCCGGGGCGGCAGCGGCGGGGACTGCAGCGCGGGCTCCACGCCTCCCGCCGACCCCGCCACTGCGTCCGGGGCTGGGGCTGCGGCCGGCGGAGCGGGCCCTGCGGGCTCCCGGGTGCCCGCACCTCACCACCCGCACCTTCTGGAGGGGCGCAAGGCAGGCGGTGGCAGCTACCACCATTCGAGCGCCTTCCGGCCAGTGGGCGGCAAGGACGACGCGGAGAGCCTGGCCAAGCTGCACGGGGCGTCGGCGGGCGCGCCACACTCGGCCCAACCGCACCACCACCACCACCACCACCATCACCACCCGCACCACCACCATCATCCCCCGCAGCCGCCGTCACCGCTGCTGCTACTGCCCCCGCAGCCGGACGAGCCGGGTTCCGAGCGCCACCACCCGGCCCCGCCGCCGCCCCCGCCCCTGCCTCCTCCGCTGGCCCCGCAGCCGCACCACCGAGGCCTTCTGTCCCCCGGGGGCACCAGCTGCAGCTACCCCAGCGAGGACAGCTCTGAGGACGAGGAGGACGAGGAAGAAGAGCAGGAGGTGGACGTGGAGGGCCATAAGCCCCCAGAGGGCGAGGAAGAGGAAGAGGAAGGTCGAGACCCTGACGAAGATGAGGAGGAAGACGAGGAGACCGGGGTCCTACTAGGAGACCCCTTAGTTGGAGGCGGCCGCTTCCTCCAGGGCCGAGGGCTGTCGGAGAAGGGCAGCAGCCGGGACCGCGCGCCAGCCGCCGCGGGCGCTTTCCCGCTGGCCCTGAACTCCTCCAGGCTGCTGCAGGAGGACGGGAAACTGGGTGACCCGGGCGGCTCGGACCTGCCCCCGCCCCCGCCCCCGCCCCTGGCCCCCCAGAAAGCGAGTGGCGGCGGTAGCAGCAGCCCGGGCAGCCCAGTCCACCATCCATCACTTGAGGAGCAGCCCTCCTACAAAGATGTAAATATCCCCTTTAGGCTCTTTCAAGCTAATTATTATTATTTAAATGCACCTTGACGCTGAATCGGTTACATATGCGCAGGAAAGATGAATCACCAGATTTCCCCACAGAAATGAAATATTCAGTGTGTTTAGGAGGGCTTCTTTCCTGCCAATGGTCCTCCATAAAAATGTGGTTTCTGGTCTCTTATAACGCCTTTCAAAGGCTTAGGGGCCTCCTTTCCCTCTTATATTTAAGTTGGCTGCTCAGAGAAGTTGGAAAAGACCCTTTTCTTGACCTAGCACTTCCTCCAATCCAAGAGCCCCCTGTGCCCCCAACTAAGCACATTTGTTCCTCAAAAAGCAGCGAGACCACAAAATGGCAGCAGTCTGAATAGTCCTATCCGTTTTCTTCTCTGGAGTTCAGTGCCTCCCCTAACCATGACCCAAAAAAGATAAAAAATACTCTAGCTTCAAAACTTAAAGTCTGTTGTATTTTAACTGCTTTAATCAAAGTTTAGCCAGAATCTGTAAGATATTGTGTCCATTAAAATAAAAGACACGATCTTCATTGGAAACCAATTTCCACCAACTGAAAAGTACTACCTGGGACCTCTGAAAGACCAAAGTTAAACTTAAATGGCTCAACATTCAGCATTCACTCAAGTGTGCATAGAAAACACTCGATCAAGGACTTTAGAGTGGACTGTATCTGTCCCAATGAAGTGTAGATTTGACAAATAACATTGTGTATTTAT